>NW_013953567.1:23882-31164 GCF_001266775.1 Austrofundulus limnaeus
AAATAGATCAGTCTAAAAATGAACAAAAGAATCTCAGTCCAGTCTGTAAACTGTTTTTATATTTTTGTCACATAGTTGAAAACCTTTTGGGTCCCGGGCCAGAAAAACCCGACACATTACGTCCGACATAAAATAAATAAAATAAAAATGGCTGAAGAGAGGGAGCAAAATCAGATGCAAATGGTGGCTCACTGTACGGTAAGAATAATTATTTTTCTGTCTGTTGTCTTCTGGCTGATGGAGTGTTGATCTGTGGCCGGAGCGCAGCAGCTGCGCTTTGGGTAGATTCTCGCGCCAGACGTGCACCCTCGCCAACTGGGAAGGTGTTTATATGTGTCAACCCCTTTGGACGTTTACCGTCTAATGAACCTCAAAAATCTATAATTTTTGCTAAAAATCTGTAGGCTGCCACTCGTACCCGCTCGTGAGTGTGGGGGTCTGTCCGTGGAGATGACAGCGCCTGCTGTAATGCAGGAGGAAAGGAGAGAGGAAAAAGTGGATAACTTGATGTTTATTTTTTTATTTTATTTCATTTTTATTCATTTTTTTTAAACGTCCGTTCAACGCCGTGTTCAACTAAATAGACAACTAACCAGGCTGTAATATCACATTCAGGAGATGTCTGTAAATTTCAGGAAAATCTCAGGCTTTGGTTATCCCGTGCAAATGCACCACATAAAATAATGACACCCCACTACTTATTTAGACAGTTTTCTCACTCATTCTCCGTTTAATGTATAATTTCCCTGCATCTAAAAATCATTTCTGATCCCACAGCGAGGACAATCTGAGGAGAATCTCACACTCTGGACACATTTACATCTATTTTACATATTTAAATGGAGGCGTGTCAGGGGAGGTGTCTCACGTGCGCTCAGTTCCACGTTCATTGGGATGTATAAAGAAAAGGTGCGCAGGAACCTGCATGGATTTATACATCTGAATATTTTGGTGCGACGCACATTTCTAAATTTGTCCGTACGTCCACTTTTATTGTGAAAGCTGCGCAATCCTTTATCCATGAGGCCCCTGGTATCTGAAAAGCAGCTGTACAATGAACACAACACTGAGGGGAAAGAAACATGGAGACTTTTCTTTGTTCACGAGCACAAAGTTTATCTGAGCTGAGTGATAAGAGAGGAGCACTTCCTTCCTCTAACCAGCTCACCTTATATAACACATAGCCATATCATATCTCTGCATATATACGTGTGTGAATGAGAGAGAAAGAGCAAGTCTCAACAAAAAGGTCAGTAAATTTCTGTTTTCTGGAGAATGACTCAACAGGAGAAAGTTGATGAAAAGATCTTAGTTGAAAGATATGATAAAGTTAAATATTGAAAAAAAGAGAATGACAGGAAACAGAAATATAAATGAAAAAAATAAAAGAAAATCTTTGCTGAGCAGACGTATCACTTCCTCTTTTGTTCTACATGCGGGTGTGTGTGTGTGTGTGTGTGTGTGTGAGAGAGAGAGAGGTATGTGATTTAGGTCACAGTTTTAATCTGATTAAACAAGAGAATGTTTGAATGACTTCAGTAAAATGAATGTGTTGGTTAATGACTTAACAACACAAGAAGCAAAGAAGTGAAAACACACACACACACTGCAGACTGTTTATTATTAACAGTCGCACACACACATGGCTGTGACACTCGTGCTACATGTCCAAAATAATTCATTGCACAGACATTTGCAACAACAGACATGTTGCACTGAACAGTCCTGTATAGCTACAATAAACAGGACATGGAGGTCAGAAACCACTGTGCTCCATACAGGTTTTTACAGGTTTTGTTTATATCCTGCAGATTTAGTTTTTCCTCTTTTCTGTTTTGCTCAGTCACATGTTTTATTTAGATATGTCCTGTTTGATCATGACTTCTGTTTTTTGCTTTTACTCCCTGTGTTACTGTCCCTAGTTCCCTCAGCACGAGTCTCACAATGCGCAACTTCTCATCGTAATAATACTTCCCACCAAGTTTCACCAATTTCCATTATAAGGTGCAAGAAGAGACAAGAAAACTGGTAACAGAAGGACCGACAGACTGACAACTGAGAACAACACACAACCCAGCATAAAAAAATGCAAATAAACACAAAAACAAATCTGGTTCTGACAGAAAACTGTGAGTGTGTCATAGCTTCTGCTGGACTGACAGCTGAGTAAAGCTTACAATACTGCGGACAGAGTAAATATCCACATCTTTTCCTGCTGGGACTCTGCTGCAGAGTAGGCAGCTGGAGACTAACCTGCAGCCAGTRATCAGGTAGGGCAGCAATGAATAAGCATTATGACCGACAGCATCAAAAACAGCACGATGGAGTTTGCATGTTCTCCTCATTCTTGTGTGGGTTTTCTCCAGGTTCTCCRGTTTTCCCCACACCCCAAAAATTGTACAACASGTTGCCTTCAGGCGCAGGCTGCCCTTGAAAAAGAGATCTGTGATCTCAATGGGATTTGCCGGTAAAATAATAATTAAGAAAACTCTAACAATTGTTGATCTTTTTTTTAACATGTCAAATACAGAGCCATCAACAATGTAATTCACAATGTGAAYGTTCTTTCTTTTAAACTGCAATGCATGTTGGGAACATCTAGGKCCAGCATTGTCTTTGTTGTATTTCACGACTGTGACACAACAGACACGCTAATAAAGAACAACAAAACTATGGAAAAACAAACAGAACACAAAATAAGCAAAGTTTCCCCTAATTTTTTTAAAAAATTGTCAATTCTAAAAATATACTTGTAAATGTCCCATCATTTCTAAATATGTTTTCATACAAAAACAGAAAACAACTCAAAATGTACTCATTTAGCCAGGCCTGTATGGGGTGCTTTACCTGTGCCATGAAAATACACCAGGAACAGGAAACAAGACATGGAGCATGCACATAAAGCTTACCAGTAYGGTATATGTACTGTATTTATTATGCTGCACAGTATAATATATACTTAGAGTATATTGTATGAACTGTACTGTACAGCAGTGGTTCCCAAACTTTTTATCTTCTGACCCACAAAATATTCGTGGCTAAAACTTGTGACCCCAAATATTACTGGTCTGAGTTCACAAACTTTGTTAATAACCCTAAAAAGTTTTGACAATCTAAACAGCTTGTACACAAATATAAATACTTGTTTTTACTTATTTTGTGTTTTTGTAATAATTATAGGGAAAATATTACATCAGCAATTATTTTATTGCCCTTTAAATTGATTTCTGGAGATTATCCAAGGTGCTTCATGACCCATAATTGGGTCCCAAGCCCAACTTTGGGAACCAAAGTGCAGTGGTTCCCAAACTTTTCAGCTTTTGACCCACAAAATAACAGTAGCAGAGACCTGTGGCCACAGCTATTTTTGGATAAACATTTGTATCACATCAACTAAACTTGGGCATAGTAACAATATTTTTATACTACATTTATCCATTTTAAATATACTAACCTCACCCATTTGCAACAAATAAGGCAAAAATGTAATTAATTCTGAAAATCTTTTCAGGACCCCACCTTGATGTTTCGGGACCCCACTTTGGGTCCCGACCCCAACTTTGGGAAACTCTGCTGCACAGTATAATATGCTATACCTAYTGTGCTGAACATTAAACATGTACAAAATACTGTATACACTGCTCGTTGGAGTAATATCATCTTAAGTTACTTTGGTGTTCCCAGGGGCTCAGTCCTGGAGCCCCTCATTTTTCAATTTAGCTACTTCCTCTAAATTCTGTTTTAAGGAACAACATGCAATTTCAGTGTTGCATATACGGCATCCAGCTCTATCTCTTCGCTAAACTAACATCTTCACCTCCTCTTGCTGCTTTGCTCAACTGTTTTGAAGAGATAAAATTTCATCTCAACAGCTGTGTTTCCATTGTAAATATGCGCAAAACTTTGTCCATATTCTGTTAATGTCGAAAAAACACATTTTCGCAATTGTGGTGTTTCCATTAAGTAAGAAATCCTATTAAAGTCACGCGTGAATACGTTTGTTCTCGCGATAAGTCATTGCAAACATGGCGGCAATGGATGTTAACACATGCATAATTGCTACCATGGCACTAGCGCTCATCATCATCAGAGGAGACGTTGGCGTCTTATCGAGGCTTTCGAGCGACAAGCCCCTTATACTTGGGAGTGGCTACGTATGCGGTGTTTTTGGGAAATTGTAGACAGTGAGTTTACTACTTTATTTTACAACTTCGGTGATTTTACTTCTACTTCTACTTCCTGTTGTCTTCTTCATCATCGTCTTTTTCACCAGTAGAAATAGCCGGKTTTTGATCATTTGACTCCCGTGGCGCGAAAAATGTTTCCATTACAGTTTTGCGAAACATACCAATTTCGATAAGGCCGAAAAACCACCTAATCCTAGTGCAAAAACTTTTAGTCAAAAAAGGATGTTTTTTGAAATTGACGTGTTTCCATGGAGCAAGTTCATTTTCGAAATTCTAATTTGTGCAATTTCATGATCAAAGGAAACACAGCTATTGACTCCAAAGGGCTTGACACACAGGAGGCGACGTCGCTCGCTCTCCATTCATTTCCTATGGAGCCTGTGCGGTGAGGCGATAATCGCTTGCCCTCCTCCAGCTAAGCGACTGGCGAAAATAGTGCATGTGAAATTCCGTGCTTGTACACGTAGACGTGCACACGCGAGCTTGCGGTGCGACATATGAAAGTTGAAAAATATTCAACTTTTGTCACTGTCGCTTAGCGTACAACCAATCAGCAAGGGTTTCATTGACTGACCAATGAGAGGAGAGTATGCTACACACTGCAGTTAGCTAACACTTTCACCAAGTGATAACTAAAAAAGGCAGCTTTGTGGGAATTTATTGGCACCAGGGTGAAGTTTATGGTAAATTTTTCCCTCATAAAATTGTATCTTGATGTGTGTTTGTTTTTCAATATCATTAGCATTGCAAGATTTGTTTAGTTTACATGTCCGTAATGCACACTCGCCTTCGGAGTCAAGCACCAATCAAATTTCGTGAAGACAAGCRACCTGAGAGCGAGATTCGCAATGCTGCGATCGCTATCGCGTCCCGTGTGTCGGGTTTCACCCTGACTGCGATGACAGCCATTAATCACTGTAGTTTGTCGCCCCCCCGTGTGTCGTGCCCTTAAGTCCATCTTCTCCAAATATCCATGTTTCTCAGTCACTTCCAATGACTTTTTTAMTGTATTTATCTTCAGTTTGCACAATTTCACAAATTCATCAACCCCAGTCTGTGTTTCATTCTTGATTTTACACTTTCTGGTGTAGAGGTACAGCCACCCCCATCCATTCTTTTGTTAATTCTTGGATCATTTACTGTGATTCTCTTCTCTCTGGTCTACCACACAAATGAACCCATAAACTTTAATTGGTCTAAAATTCTGTTTCCTACATTTTGATAAAACTCTATCAGCTGAACACATTACTTCAGATCTCAAACAGCTTCACTGACTTCCTGTCCAATATAACATTCAATTTAAGATCTTCCTCCTCAGTCCAGGCAGAACGTTTTTCCCCTAGAGGTATGTGTCAATTATTGTGACTGATTTGTTGTGGGCATGCTTACAGTGGATATAAAAAGTTTATACACCCCTGTTTTATTCCAGGTTTTTGTTTCAAGATAATTTCAGAACTTGTTCTACATTTAATATGAGCTATAACCTGTACAACTAAATAGAAAAAAGTCAAATTTTTACAGGGGAAAAAATAACCTCAAATAATGTGGTTGCATAAGTGTGCACACCCTCTAATAACTGAAGATGTGGACGTTTAGAATTAACTAATCACATTCAAACTCATGTTCAATTGGAGTCATTACACACCTTCCATCCTTTAAAGCAGTGTTTCCCAAAGTTAGGGTCGGGACCCAAAAGTGGGGTCCCGAAACATCAAGGTGGGGTCCTGAAAAGATTTTCTGAATTAATTACATTTTTGTCTTAGTTGTTACAAAGGTGTGAAGTGCCCATGTTTAGTTGACCTGATACAAATGTTTATCATCCAAAAATAGTTGGGGGCACAGGTCTCTGCTACTGTAATTTTGTGGGTCAAAAGCTGAAATGTTTGGGAACCACTGCTTTAAAGTACCTCTGATTAACCCCCCAAAAAGTTCAGCTGTTCTAGTAAGTTTTTCCTGATATTTTCTTACAGCATTTTACAGTTATGGGCCACAAAGAGCTTCCAAATTGTCAGAGGAATCTCATTGCTAAAATATATCCATAAGAAGGGTACAAATACAACAGAATTTCCACCATGGAATGCAGTGAAGACAGTCATCCTCAAGTGGAGAAAATATGACACAGCAGTGACATTACCAAGAACTGTTTGCCCATCCAAAGTTAATAAAAAGACAAGAAGTAAACTGGTCAAGGACGCTGCCAAGATGCCTACAGCAACATTAAAGGAGCTACAGGAATTTCTCACAAGTACTGACTGTGTAGTACATGTTGCAACAATCTCCCCTATTCTTCATATATCTGGGCTATGGAGTATGGTTGCATAACAGAAGCCCTTTCTTACAAAAACAAAGCCAAGCTAAATCTGAAGTCTCACAAAGACATGTGGGGAAAATGTGTCATGGTCTGATGAATTTTTTGGCTATAATTCGATGAGGTATTTTTGATRCAAACCCAACACTGCACATCACCAGAAGAWCACCATACCCACTGTGAAGCATGGTGGTGGCAGCATCATGCTTTAGGGCTGCTTTTCTTCAACTAGGACTGGGGTCTTAGTCAAGGTGGAAGGAATTGTGAACAGTTYCAAAAACCAGTCAATCTTGGAACAAAACCAGGCTTCTGTTAGAAAGCTGAAGATGAAGAGGAACTTTGTCTTTTAAAACTAGACCCAAAGCATACATCCAAATCAACAAAATAATGACTTCACAAGAAGAGGGTTAAAGTTTTGGAATGGCACAGTCAGAGCCCAGACTTGAATCCCATAGAAAATCTGTGGGACAATCTGAGGAGTGATGTGAACAAGTGATGTCCTAAAAATCTGAGAGATTTGGAGCGGTTTTGCAATGAAGAACGGCAAATATTGCTAAATGAAAATGTGCCATATTTGCCATTCTTTGAAGTGTTAAATGTTTTGGTGTTAGCAGACGTTTTGCAAAAGCAGAGTTAATTTTACTYTAAGTAGAGTCAAATACTATTTATGTAACTCTGGGGTGTAAAATACTGGTAGTTAAGATTGAGTGTCAAAACTGAGTGTTTCTAGGTCAAATCTGAAGAGGTGTGTGTGTGTGTGTGTGTGTGTGTGTGTGTGTGTGTGTGT
>NW_013953567.1:31208-32784 GCF_001266775.1 Austrofundulus limnaeus
TGTGTGTGTGTGTGTGTGTGTGTGTGTGTGTGTGTGTGTGTGTGTGTGTGTTTTAGTCCCAATCAAAAATACATGAGAAAGAAACTTTTTAATTTGTTTAAACAATATTGAACCACAAAGAGGATCTATGATTAATTTAACTCGGTTTGTTTTATGACTGATAAGAGACAGATGTCCATTGAGAAACCTGCTGGTTCTCCATTAAAACACAGAGAACAGAGCAGCACAGTCCTCCTCCTCTGAGGAGAGGAGGAAATATTGCAGATTTGAACAAATACACACAAAAACGTCAAAATTAGCACAGAAATAGTACTATATAACATTGTAGACACATTCTAGATTCTAGATTTTTTTTAGTTTATCATCTAAAAAAAGTTAATTTTGGGGTAAGTTGCAATTTAAAGTTCCACAAAGTGATGAATGTCTTCAATTCCTCCCAATTTCTTCAAGAGGGTTAGCATTTACGTGATTTAAATTGTTATAAATTTTTCACCTATGAGTGACAGACTTGAATTGGTGGTTTTGATAATTAATGATACTACATTGTCTTTCGATCAGTTATGGGCAAGTTCAGCTTTCAGCCTCAACCGTTCACAGAAGGTGTACTTGTCCTGACTGACACCTCAGACACTGAAGYTGATTCAGACATTTTTGATGAGCTGGTAAAGTCTGGGATTCAAGCTTTCAAAGATGGATATAGAAAACAGACAGRTAAAACAGATCTGTAATAACTTGGTGTACATTTCCTTAAGATTCTGAAAGTTTACATTAATATTGGTTGTGGCCACAACATAATTATTGCATTGCCACCCATTACTAAGTTGTGGGCACAAGATAATGTGTGGCCACACAATAATTGTGCCGTGGCCACATTATTGCTGTCATTTCCGTGCAGACTGTTGGTTGTTTACATGGACAAGTCTGAAATAGCCTAATTTATTTTTATTTTAATAGAATGAATGACATGTCAGCACTTTACGTTAGGCTTTAAGTAATGCTTAGCTTTATGTGCTGCAGCTATAAGTCCCAGATGACAAATGGAGTTGTCAATTTCTCCAAAAAGCTTTGTTTTTTTTTAAGCTCAGCTTTCAAAACAGGCTCCTGTCCCTCTGCGCGTCAGCCGATGAAGGAGTCAGTTTTGTTGTGTTCAGGAACACAGTAAAAAATCTGTTTCCCAAAACACAACCGTTCATTGTCATTTCATAAATAGCCTACTATAAAAGATGATCCCTTTATATTGACATATACCAAATAATAATAATAATAATATGTGTTCACATTCAGACAAAACAATGCAGGCTTTATATAATCTGACTCCAATAACGTCTGATTCTCACAACAAGCCGTGCATTAATTATTGCATGGCTATGCGTTAATCATTATGTGCCCATGAGTTAATAATGCGTGACAACCTGGTAATTATGTCGTGGGCACATGGAATTTTTTTTCATCCCATGTCACCAGATGGGCTTCGTATTATAGTATGACAGGGTACTAAAGAACAATTTTTCAGTCTCCTTAAATTTTAATACTGAAGTCAATGTTTACCCAGAATTTACATATTAAAGCATTATAT
>NW_013953567.1:33044-34867 GCF_001266775.1 Austrofundulus limnaeus
GTGTGTGTGTGTGTGTGTGTGTATACAAACAAATTCCATTGTCTTGAGGACTGTACAAACTGGAGACTGTCAATTTCAGATGATGAATCAGATGGATTATAGATCCCTTTTTTCCCTTAAACTGGGTGAAATCAAGCTAACTGGTGTGGCTGCACCATCAAGAACCCATTTCTCTCTAATGTTAAAGGTGCAGGATGTTGGATCATTCTAAATTAAGCACTACAGTGATGTGTTCCACCAAAAAGTGCCATGGTGGTTGACATGTGTTGTTTAATTGTTGATTTAATGTTTAAAATTCAATGAACAGAGTGTTAAAAGAAACATAAAATCATGATTGATAAAGCAACTTGATGTTTTCTCTATGAACTTTTCACTCAATCAGCATACTGCCATGTGATCTAACAGCTGAACTTTAAGGTCTGTTCCCACTAGATTTCCATTAGATTTTCTTTTTTCCACTAGATTTCCACAAGTCCAACTACAGCATGATCAAGAACTGGGACAGTAAAAAATTATATACAAAGAATAAAGTATTAGCTAGCAAAGTTTACCAGAGATGATTCAGATCTGGATCAATGACGGCTGATTGATGGCTGAAGAAAACATACGAGTATCCAATATTATTCTTGACTAACAGAGTCCACCAAACAAAGTGCTTTTTCTCGGGTAAGAAAGGACAAGACGCAACACAACCCGAAGCAGCAGGAACAGAAGGAGAGACAAAGGCAAAGAGGCAGGAAATAGATGGATTGTGACACCCAGGGCTTCTTGGTTTCTTTATGAAACTTGATGAATCAGGCACGATGTGCGCACACACACACACACACACACACACACACCATTAGCCATTTCACATGGGTCTATTTAAGTCACAATGTGCAAATGAAAACTAAAAACTACTAAAACTGACATTTCCATTCAATTTTGCTCAGATCCTGGACATTCATACAGGTGAGTCTAGTCCAAACTTGTTAATGTCTGCCTCTTTCATAACACAGAAAAATGTAACATTCTCCATCTCTCCAGCTAATAAAAAGGTTTCCAGATTCCATGTATTTAACAGAAACGCCTTTCCACAAGCATGTCTTACAGTTTGCTTCGTTGATGTCATGCCTTCCTGTGATTGACCAACTGTATGCAACAAATGACAAAAAGGATGAAGACACTCTGATTAACAAACTTTTTCTTGTTGTAAAACATCTGTTCTTGGTAAAATGTAAAAAGTTGAAACTGTGTTGTTTAGAATTTTTTTTTAAAATCTGCCATGTCTCTAAATCAGGTGAAGACTCATTTTATTTTTATGTCTTAAAAACTAGCATCTCTTGAAATGTACAGTTTGTAGTAGGGCTGCAACAATTAATCGATTAATCGACAACTAATCGATTATTAAAATAACCGATGACTAATTTAATAATCGTTTAATCGTTTTCTTTCTAATCGTTTTTTGTTCTTTACTTTGTTTTTCTCTCCAAACTGCTTTGACACCTTCCACTGCCACATCTGCCTTTCTGTCCTTGACACAACTGCACAGTAGTGGTAACTGGGGTAGGTCGTGGACGTCACAAGACATTATACAGACAGGCTCTGGTATCATGGCTACCTGACAACGGAGCTCAAAGTGTGGGATCATTTTAAGAAAATGAAAGAGAAACCTGTGCAATATCTGCAAGGCAGAACTTACCTTCCACAGCAGTTATTTTTAGTTAGCATATTGTTAAGTCAAAATGTGCTTTTTCTTTTCCAAAGAAAAAAATTGTGTAGGTCTTCTGGACGGGTTCTTCTCTAATGAAACGTTTCGTCTCTCCTCCAGGAGACTTCTTCAG
>NW_013953567.1:41765-42923 GCF_001266775.1 Austrofundulus limnaeus
ACAACAGCCACAAAATGCACAAAAAACACACACACACACACACACACACACACAGAGAGAGAGAGAGAGAGAGAGAGAGAGAGAGAGAGAGAGAGAGAGAGAGAGAGAGAGAGAGAAAACACAGCAGTAAGTGTGTGAACCAATAATTAGAGGATCACCAAAAAATCAATTCACATCAAAATTGTGATTCTCATTTACAAAGATTTCGAATTGATTTAAAATGTCTCAAAATAGCTTTTTGAAAATAAAAAAACAGCAAATCCAATTGCAGTCAGCCTCCATTTTGTACCTATGTGGGCAAAGTTTTCAAAATGAAGATGAAGAATTTTGGGAACACGACAAATGGGCTTACATGATCAGGTTTGAATGAAAAATTGATTTTGACTCTCCAATCTCTGGTGCTGAAGTAACCGAGATGGTTAAAAAATTTGTCTGTGGCAAGGGGTTGGTTGACATTCACCTGTAGTTCCTTAAAGCTCTGGATGTTTTGGGGTTGCATTAGTTGACACGACTCTACAATATTAAATGGACATCGGGGGCAGTTCCCTTGTATTGGCAGACTGGGGTGGTGTTCCCCCTATTTAAAAAGGGGGCCGGAAAAGTGTGTTCCAACTATAGGAGGATCACACTTCTAAGCCTCCCTGGTAAGGTCTATTCAGGGGTCCTGGAGAGAAGTGTCCAACGGATAGTTGAATGTCAGATTCAGGAAGAACAGTGTCATTTTCATCTTGGTTGTGGAACATTGGACCAGCTCTACACCCTCAGCAGACCCTGGGGGGTGCATGGAAGGGAGCTCAACCAACCAGTCTACATGTGTTTTGTGGACTTGGAGAAGGTATTCTGACCATGTCCCTCGGAGACTCCTGTGAGGGGTACTCCAGGAGTATGGGGCACCAAGCCATTTGATACGGGCTGTTAGGCCCCTGTACGACCAGTGTCAGAGTTTGGTCTGCATTGCTGCTGGTAAGTCGGACTCGTTTCCAGTAAGAGTTGGACTCCGCCAAGATTGCTCTTTGTCACGATTCTGCTCATAACTTTTATGGACAGAATTTCTAGGCAAGGTGTTGAGGGGATCCGTTTTGGTGACCTCAGGATCGCATCTCAGATTTTTGCGGATGATGTGGTCTTATTGGCTTCATCAGATCGTGATCTCCAGCT
>NW_013953567.1:42933-45420 GCF_001266775.1 Austrofundulus limnaeus
ACATGATCAGGTTTGAATGAAAAATTGATTTTGACTCTCCAATCTCTGGTGCTGAGGTAACCGAGGTGGTTAAAAAGTTTGTCGGTAGCAAGGGGGTGGTTGACATTCACCTGTAGTTCCTTAAAGCTCTAGATGTTTTGGGGTTGCATTAGTTGACACGACTCTACAATATTAAATGGACATCGGGGGCAGTTCCCTTGTATTGGCAGACTAGGGTGGTGCTCCCACTATTTAAAAAAGGGGACCGAAAAGTGTGTTCCAACTATAGGAGGATCACACTTCTAAGCCTCCCTGGTAAGGTCTATTCAGGGGTCCTGGAGAGAAGTGTCCATCGGATAGTCGAATGTCAGGTTCAGGAAGAACAGTGTCATTTTCATCTTGGTTGTGGAACATTGGACCAGATCTACACCCTCAGCAGACCTGGATGGTGCATGGGAGGGAGTTCAACCAACCAGTCTACATGAGTTTTGTGGACTTGGAGAAGGCATTCTGACCATGTCCCTCGGAGACTCCTGTGAGGGGTACTCCAGGAGTATGGGACTAGGGCTGCCACGATTAATCGATTAATCGACGACTAATCGATTATTAAAATAATCGATGACTAATTTAATAATCGATTAATTGTTTTCCTTTTTTGTTCTTTACTTCGTTTTTCTCTCCAAACTGCTTTGACACCTTCCACTGCCACATCTGCCTTTCTGTCCTTGACACACCTGCACAGTAGTGGTACATAACTGGGGTAGGCCGTGGACGTCACAAGACATTATGCAGACAGGCTCTGGTATCATGGCTACCTGACAACGAAACTCAAAAGTGTGGGATCATTTTAAGAAAATGAAAGAGAAACCTGTGCAATATCTGCAGAGCAGAACTTGTCTTCCACAGCAATTATTTTTAGTTAGCATATAGTTAAAATCTAACGGTGGTTAAACAGTAGCAGCTGCATTCTGACGTGATAAGCTGTATGTTTTATATTCAATTAACGTATGATCCTATTAGTCGACTAATCGAATAAATAATCGGTGATTAATCTATTATTAAAATAATTGTTTGTGGCAGCCCTTTATGGGACACCAAGCCATTTGATACGGGCTGTCAGGCCCCTTTACGACCAGTGTCAGAGTTTGGTCCGCATTGCTGCTAGTAAGTCGGACTCGTTTCCAGTAAGAGTTGGACTCCGCCAAGATTGCTCTTTGTCACGATTCTGCTCATAACTTTTATKGACAGAATTTCTAGGCAAGGTGTCGAGGGGATCCGTTTTGGTGACCTCAGGATCGCATCTCAGATTTTTGCGGATGATGTGGTCTTATTGGCTTCATCAGATCGTGATCTCCAGCTGTCACTGGAGCGGTTCGCTGCCGAGTGTGAAGCGGCCGGGATGAGGATCAGTGCCTCCAAATCYGAGACCATGGTCTTGAGCCRGAAAAGGGTAGTGTGCCTTCTCTGGGTCGAGGAAGAGGTCCTGCCCCAAGTGGAGGAGTTTAGGCCTTGTTCATGAATGAGGGAAGAATAAACTGAACTATTTAATAAATTGAAAGAATCATTTCTAAAAACGTGTGTTGACTTAAATGATTTATATTGACTGATTCTAATCCTCAATTTTGTCAATTTCTGCCACTATCTATTGCAGGTCTACAACTGTTAATGTCACAATTTAAACATWTATTTCATTCAATCTGTTATTGAGTAGAATACCTGTTGTGAATGTCCCATCTACTACTAYTTCAAATTTTAGTTCAATACCTCTATAAGTCACTGAGTTACAGACATTTTTGTTGAAAAGGCTTAAGCAGCTATCTTAAATCAGGCTTCAAAAGTTGTGACTGCACAATCAGTGAATATTTTCTGAGATTCCCTAAAATTTATCCACTGGTTCACAAGATATTTTTCTAATATATGAACAGAAACAGACAAAGGTTTTTGCCCACTTTTCATGGCAGAGGGTGATAAAGATATACACATCGTTAAGGTAAAGATGGACTGACAGGCTGAAAGAAAACATAAAAGACAGAAATGTAGAAACAAGAAACAGGAAGGGAAAAGATGAGCAACTTTAAAATAAGGAAGTGGGCAACAGACACAATGAAGAAAGACAGGAAGAGGAAGTGTGACCCCACTGGCAAGAAAATAAGAATGGCAAAAACTTGCAGTCCTCCAGAGCCACCTTTTAACAGTTTTTGTCTGTCTTCTGTTTTATTAAGTGCTTTAAAAATAAAGTTGYATGGTATGATAGAGACTAAATCTTTATAATAAAAATGACATATTTTACCAGCTGTCCTGATGCATCTCAGTAATCCAGGTTGAAATCAAAAAGAAAAATAAGTAGGTCCTCTGGAAGGTTTCTTCTTTAWTGAAAGATTACRTCTCTCCTCCAAGAGACTTCTTCTGTCTGCGGAGTTTCAGGTGAACTCAGCCTTATAAGCACTGCCTCCCCATGGTGGACAAACAGGCCTGTTCCCATGCAAAAGAGAACCATCAGCCAAACAA
>NW_013953567.1:45565-48863 GCF_001266775.1 Austrofundulus limnaeus
CAGGTGAACTCAGCCTTATAAGCACTGCCTCCCCATGGTGGACAAACAGGCCTGTTCCCATGCAAAAGAGAACCATCAGCCAAACAAAAGATCATTAGTTCCCTGATTAAATCTATTGTTCAAAGAAGGGCATCTGACTATTGTTGAGGCCCTGATTCACACCTTTTGCGCACATGGGGCTGAGTCATACTTGCAATAACAGCATTGTAAGAGGGGGACAACTGGGCACGAAGGCCTCCACCTCTGTTTAATGATGGATGGTTTTTCTTTAAAAAAATGGCTTCCTTTACTCCACTTTCAAACCAACGTTCCTCTCTATCAAGGATGAGAACATCTTCATCCCTGAAAGAGTGACCAGTGGCCTGTAGATGAAATTGCAGAGTCCTGACCCGACGACATAGCTCGTCTGTGCTGGCCCATCCCTTTGAACAGTGGCTGCTTTGTTTTTCTGATGTATAACTGATCACAGTCCTCCTGGTACTTAACAGCATATACAATAACACTCTATTTGTGCTGGAGAACTGGATCTTTAGGATGAACCAGTCTTTACCGTAATGTGTTTTGGGGTTTGAAAGCCACTGGGACATCATGCTTAGAGAATAAATGTCTCAGTTTCTCTGAAACTCCCACAACATACGGAATGAMCWCTGGTCTGGGTTTGGGGTCTTCATTTTCACCTGGTGGTTGACTGCTTTCAGGGAAGCCCAGTTAGGACAACCACACTGTTCYAGGGCCTGTCTTGTATGTGACTTCTTCTCCCTGGCTCTTGAGTTTGTGGGGACACGGTCTACTCTGTGGTACAAAGTCCTGAGGACTCCTAACTTGTGTCCCAGTGTGTGATGGGAGCCAAAACACAAATACTGGTCTGTGTGGGTGGGTTTGTGATACACTTCWGTTTCCACACATTCTCCATCAAAAACTGAGACATCACAGTCCAGGAAYGCCRAMCTGCCATGTTTTACATCTTCTTGYAYGAACTTTAYATATTTATCCACAGTGTTGATGTGATCAGTGAAATGTTGGATTTCCTGGGATTTATTTTATCCCATGTGGATTTTGTTCACCAKGTGGAGGTAGTGCTTATAAGGCTGTGTTCACCTGAAACTCCACAGACTGAAGAGGTCCCTTGGAGAAGAGACGAAACATTTCATTAAAGAAGAACCCGTCCAGAGRACCTACTTATTTTTCTTTTAGATTTTACCAGCTACTTCTTCCAATGACTGATCACTGCAATCAGGTGATTTCTGTAACTCTGTGAAACATCTGCACCTGTCAACAGGTAGCTCACACAACATGGCTGAACTGCTCCAGCTAGTTCAGATTTGGAGAGTACCTTTTCCAGACTACATGCTTCAGCTTCTTTAAATAAGGATTCAGAAGACTACTTCAATTTTTAGCCATTTGGTGCCTCACTYACCAGCAGCCCYTTGGCATAAGCTGAAAATTTTGAGCATGTCCAAAAGTATTGCCTGGTCATCATGCTGACAAGGTTTTCAAAACTTACACCTCACTTGTGCAACTTACAGCAGCGTGTCGGACAAAATTTCTAAAAGTTATTTAAAATAAAGTGTGACAGGGCCTAAACACAGACACACAATACATAAATACAGACATAAATGATCCTTTCATAGCAACAGGTGAAATAATAGCTTGTAGATGTTGTGCTACAATCACATCTTGAAAACCTGCRTGTGCACTCAGTTTTTGTTTTTTAGAGTTTGGTATTTTTCTACCATTCTCAGCTTTTTGTTTTGTTAAATCTTGGGTAAACTTAACTTGACACCGTGATTTATTTTGATTTCTGTCAACAACTTTAAGCATCTCAGCATGTTGCATCTTCTAAAAGCCACCAAACAAAGCTTTTTTGTTCCAGTTGTTTTTTCATTTTAAGTTAAATAAATGATTTAGTTCTTTCATAAACTGTCATTAATAAAACAAAGCTGTTTAATGTCAATGCCAGTGTCTGAGTTATTCATAGAACAGCTACCAAGCAGGTTCTTTGTAACTTATTATGAAATATCCCASACCTTGTTTAACATTAATTTCAAGGACTTCCCAAGACGAATTTTCTCAAATTCAAGAACCACATTCATTTGCCTTCTGCTTATGTTATGCTGTTGTTATGTTGTGCTTTTGTAATTCAGTTATGAATTAGGAATGCGCGATATAAACGATATACGGTAGAAACGATATGAATTTGTCCTATGATAGAGATCTGTAGTYTACCGGCCAACCGCGCAATTCTTTTCGATGATGTAACCAGCTGGAGTCAAAACAGAGGAAGCAGGAAGCAGCGTGGCTGAGAGCAATGAATGAGTGAAGAGCAAAAAAAACCCCGAATTATCCGGACCTGGTTCGGGTGTGCGAAAATGAACGCTGAACTGTTTACATGTTTACGTGATGGCGCGTCCTCCGGTCGGCTSYGGAACRACCACACTGCCTGCAGCGGGAAGAGCGCGCGCCGCGGCACATGGTGACGCAGTGAGGTGACTGTCAGTGCAGGTGAAGACAGTGCTCCTGTGGGACGCACAAAAGCTAGCTGAGTCTGGACCTCGTTTCTCCTGCGGTCATAGCGTAATACTGTCTCTTTGTACAGCGGGGAAGCGCTGTGGGAAAGGGTGATAGTCAGACTGTCTTTCCAAAAAAAGGTTTGCCTGGTCGGGCAGGCTTTGGGACACACCCACCTGCCAGACAATGGGTTTTACCTGCCCAGAGCAGTCGGGCAATAGGATTTGTCGAACCCTCTTTTAGATTCATTGCACACCAAGTGAAGTAGTTCAAGCCTTTTATTGTTTTAATATTGATGATTTTGGCAAAAAAAGTAAAGAAAAACCAAAAATCCCTATCTCAAAAAATTAGCATATCATGAAAAGGTTCTCTAAATGACTTATTAACCTAATCACCTGAATCAACAAATTAACTCTAAACACCTGCAAACGGTTCCTGCCTGGTTCATTACTCAAAACCACAATCATGGTTAAGACTGCTGACCTGACTGCTGTCCAGAAGGCCATCATTAACATCCTCAAGCAAGAGCGTAAGACACAGAAAGACATTTCTGAACCAATAGGCTGTTCCCAGAGTGCTGTATCAAGGCACCTCAGTGGGAAGTCTGTGGGAAGGAAAAAGTGTGGCAGAAAACGCTGCACAAGAAGAGTTGACAGGACCCTGAGGAAGATTGTGGAGAAGGGCAGATTCCAGACCTTGGGGGACCTGCAGAAGCAGTGGACTGAGTCTGGAGTACAAACTTCCACAGTCACCGTGCACAGGCATGTGCAGGAAATGGGCTACAGGTGCC
>NW_013953567.1:50111-51470 GCF_001266775.1 Austrofundulus limnaeus
ACACACACACACACACATATACAGTATATGCACAGGTGATTTGTTGACTTTTAACTAATAGTTAACATGTATCCAGATCAGCTTATTTATCTAACACGATGTTCTATCATGGCTGACAGGAAGGGGACAGTTGCAATGACTGTTGCACCTGTCCCCATATGATAAATCCATATAAAAAAGACCATAAAGATGATATTATGATGTTGAAATTAAGTTTACATTTGGGTATTCATGACAGTTTTATATTTTATAACAAAAAAGTATTTAAGATGTATTTTCTGCAGTTGTTGTTTTCAACAATGGTTTTAAAATCCCAGTTTCTTTCAATGTAAAATTTGCATAATTCCGGCGTACAGTGACAATAGGCAAAACAAAAGTTAATTGCCTGACAAATTGAGCTATTATTCTTGTCTCTAAAAGTCAACTGTATTTTATATCAGTTAGAGTCTTTGACATCTGTATTTAAGGTCTACTCATCAAAGCAAATCTATATTCGTCATTTGATCAAAAAGAATAAATAAATAACACTGTAATATCATTATAACTTGCAGTTTTTATTAATTTAGCAATAATATAAATATAAAACATAATAAAACATTTATTTAAAGTGAAATATATTGTATTAATAACATGTTGCAACCACCCCAAAACAACATTGCAACTGTCCCCAGTCACGGTGTCAGTTGCAACATCTGACTTTTCATTTTCAAACGCAAATTGTGAAGAATGTACATGCGTTAATCATCTATAAATGGTTTTGACTATTAACAGACAGATGTAAGTGTGTTGTATTAAAATTTGGTTTGTCTAATTCAAACCATCTCTGAGTAACAGAGTCAAATGCAAAAAGTGTTGCACACACACACACACTAGGAAATGAAGTAAGTTGCATAAATTGAAATATTGACATAATTTATTTTGAAGAAAATATGTAAATTGCTTTACGTTTACTCATTTAGGCTCGGTGGAACCAGTTGATATAACTTGGTTCAGTAAATTTGACACCTCAATTAGTTAAAATTTAATGTAAAAAAAAGAAAATATCATTTTTACGTAATGATCGTAACAAAATAAAAGTAAGTTACAATTTCAAAAAAATACTTGGTAAAACTATGAATTCTCAAAAAAAAGACTTAAGTGCTGTAACAAAGTAGGGTTGTAAGAAAATATCGATACACTGAAATATCGCAATATTTTATTTCCCGATATGGTATCGATATTCTAAAGCCCTGTATCAATTTTTTTATAAAGGTTTAAAATGTAAACTTTCCTGCCAGCCGTTCATTTTTATGTTGTAGTTCAGCCTCTGACCGCTAGTTGGCAGCAGTGAGCCAGCCATTTGGCTCCTCTACCTCTTGA
>NW_013953567.1:53989-58593 GCF_001266775.1 Austrofundulus limnaeus
CATTTATTCACCAGTAAATTTTCACAAACTGATTTCGTTTCTGTCATGGGGCGATTGACAGAGAGCCCAAGGAGTGCAGTCTCTTCAACAGTCTCATGAAGTTGCGAGGCAGAATAAAAAATAATTTGGCTCTGCAGATTTTACCCTAGCAAGAAGAGGTTAGAAAAAAAAAGCTCGTCATAGCGCCCCAGGTCGGTAGGCGAAGTTTGGAGACCCATCAGAGAAATGGAGGAGCTAAAAACAACTCAGGTAAGTCTCTTAGTCTTAAAACACAACCTTTTCAGAAGAGAACACACCAGGAGAAACTTTAAGTAGAAGGGCGACCTGGTCAGCCGGGCATGAAAGAGAGAAAGACAGAGGGAGAATTTAAACTTTTCCAAGTCCTGGATTAAGCTAACTGCTTGTAGCATGGCTACTGCTTTGCTTTGACTGCCTCATTTTTCAAGCATCAAGATCTGTCCCAACATGGATTGAGACAGGTGAGTGAAAAGCTAAAAGACTTTTGTAATGCTTGTTAGTCATATTTGTGTTATATTGATATATATTGTTATACAATAGTGAACACAACTTAAAATAGGTAATATAATATAATTTACCTTAATGGTGCAACAATTTATTGCTATAGAGCTTGGGGACTGACGTCACGACGCATTGCATTCTAGGTAACGGCCGCCATGTTTTTGGACACCCTTTACCAAAACAAACATGGACCGCGAGAAACTGAAGATCAAGATTCGTTACCGTAACAAACTTCACAAAGAAGCGAAGCAGCGCTATAAAATTGATTCAATTGGGCTAGATCCATATGAGCACAGTCAGTGGACCGGTGATTTTGATGAGCTACCGCAACTTACATTTCCCAACATAGTAAGCTACCTTGTTTGTGGTGTGAGTGCCTACACATGTGAGCAGTTCAGGAATTATAAATATCTGGAAAGTCATCTTCATTTCACAAATGGATGGGTGCAGGACCTGCAGATTTTTAAAGTCAACGACCAAAAATCCTTTGTTCTCACGAAGGTAGGTGAACACAACAGACCTTGTGAGGTCTGGCTACGCAGATCTGGTGGTGTGGCAGTTGCAGTGTTGTTGACCCCTGTGATTGATTGGTGTCTCTTGGTCCAATGGGCAAATTGGGCAGTGTGCATTGAAACACACACACTGGCCTCTTTTAGTGGGTGAAGACTGCAGTGTTCCATTTGGTGTGTTTAGGGTGTGTTTATGTTTGTAATTGGTGTGTAATTAAAAAAAATACCTTAAATAAAGCACTGCATAGCAATGCTCATCCCTTAACACTTTGTAAAGTATTTTACACTGATTAAATGCAGTTTCTGGTGATTTACTGTAAAAATCTAGATTAATTAAGAGTAATGATTTATTATAGTAAGCATTTTGTTTAATATTATTATTCTTTTATTATTTCTGAACAGCTGAAACGATATATTAATACCTGAAAAATCGAAATTGTCTGAACAGTTACAATATCTTTGCAACCTATGGAAAAAGTACTGATGTGAAGGTAATTGATTTTACAATTTTATGTTGATTGTTGTAGAATCAATTTTCTATTTTTTCTTTTTCTAGGTTCTGCACTCTCAGCGCCTGAATGAAGCACCACTCCAACCATGGGTGATTCTAAGTTCCACAGGCATGGTGACATGTGGCCTGTGACAGTGAGAACTGCAAAATCCAGTGGTTCCACTTGACATGCGTGGGGCTCACTCAGGCACCTTCGGAGATGGAGTCGTGGTAATGTGCCATACGCACAAAAATGTAATGCTGTGACAGTTGTCACTGACTCAGCTAGCTTCCTTCTTTGCTGCAACGTATGGAGGGATGGAGGGAGGGATACGGTGAAGGAGAATGAGGAAGTGGCAGTTAAGCACCGCTTTCTGACTTAATGCAGCTTTTTTATTCGATCATAAATAAGTTGTTTACACTTTTGAATAAGCAAAGTAGCRGACTAAACAGATTTATATAAGGACAATGTTAATTACATAACGTTACATGTATGATCAATACACATGTGGCCGTTTGTTTTTCTTGTTTACTTGAATTTTGCACATTGAACATTACTGTGCCACTTTACACGTCACTTTTACAGAACCAGATTAGAGCCAGAGTAAAAAAAAATGAATGCTGACTTCTTTGTTTACAAATCTGAAATTTATATTACAATTTTAGAACTCTGATTTTGTGGTGAATATTTTTAAGTCACGCTAGTCCTGAGTAACAGGACGTGTATATTTACAATTTTTTGTGTTCATTTAATTGCCTTTTGTACTCCCTGATGACTTGAATTTTGAACACATAACATCACAATGCCACTTTGTGCCACTAAAGAACTATTACACTTGTTGATTCTGGCTCATTGGTTCTGGATTCAGAAGTTATTCTCAAAAATTTGGAAGTCAAATTTTGTAAAGGTTTGATATTTCAGTGGTCCTAGTTCCCATTATTAGCAATAATAGATGTTTGCAGAAATTGGGAATATATCATATTAAACCACAACTTTAACTGTATTTTTAGAATGTTGTTGATGTGAAATATACATGGGCAAGAAGTTTTCATTTTCTGTGTGGATTGTATTTGAATTCTATTTGTTCTTGTTAACACTGCAAATGTACATATTTTACCCATGGGTTCAAGCATGAAAAAAATGATTGGACTGGAAAATCTGTCCTGGCCACGTAGAAAATGATGGAAATCCCCCGTGGCAATGGATTTAAGGCCTGCTCACCTGTTGTGTTCACAGTTACTGTAACTTTGACATGTTCAACATTATTTCACAAGTAAAGAGACTCCAAACTGAATTAATCTGAAATCATTTATTCACAGCATGCAGCATCAAAGTTAACACTTGTGTAATAGCAAAAGTAGCAACATTTTCATGTTCAGTTCATCAGTTAATGTTTAGACAGATAATAATTCATAATTTCAAACTCTGAGCAGCTACACCTGGAGGAGCAGTTTCATTCATCTCTGAGGTCTGGCTACGCAGATCTGGTGGTGTGGCAGGTGCAGTGTTGACACCTGTGGTTGATTGGTGTCTCTTGGTCTGACAGGAAAATCAAGCAGTGTGCGTTGTTTTGACTTCCGTGTGCCCGAGATGTAAAGTGGGTACCCAGTCAGGATGGCAATCAAGGAACTCATACTGTACGCTGGCTTGCCTAAGAAGAGATAAAATAACTTGATTAGATCATTGTCATCTATCTATTGCAACTAGCAAGGCAGCAACGCATAAACAGCCAGCTAGCTAGCTAACTAGCTGTTTGTGAATGATCCTGAGTTACATATGAGCAGTTAATATTAAGTTTAATTTGATTTAATTAAATCTTACCTGTGTGGAAATTCTTTGAACACACAAACGTGTCTGGAAATACTCTTGAAAGTGATGTTTGTTCGTCTAACAGCTGCCACCCATGCCATACGACGTCTCTTTGTAGCTCGGCAACCTGTGTTTCTCTGTGTTGTTTCCATGCCGGAAAGCAGAAAAAACAGACTCCATTGAAAATACGTTTCCCCCTGCGATCGTGAGAATGATTGTGACAGTTCACAGCACAAGCATTCACCATTTCAGCGTATTTCAAGTCGGATCAGAAAACAACTATAATAACACAAACGTCAGCGCCAGCCCGTCTCTACGGTCACTTCCGTATCCTAAACTACCAGAATGCATTGCGCGATCCCAGTCCGCTGACGTCACCCATCCCAAGGACTATTAACACATCATATCTCACTGCACTGACCATGCTGTTATAGAGAAGAATCTGGTTAAAACATTCTGACTTTAAACAGAGTCATGAAGAAATTTGCTTCTCAGTAACAGAAGGGCAAAATTTATGTACAAAAAATAAAACACTACATGACATTGTTATACCATTTTTTAAAACTTTTAATTTTTTTTCAGTTTTTTTTATAAATACACTGACGTGAAACAACTTCGTACATGTGTGATTGCCTTTTGAGATATGTTTATTCTGGAGTTGTAGCCCCACCTGGAGAAAAATCTACCAGCTGCCACTGGTAATGGGGTAGCACGTGGTCATGCAGCGAAGCTCATCTCATTTCACAGCAGTTTTATGCAGCCTACCCAGACTGGGAAGGATGTGGTCCAGCTGGGCTATGTGCTCATGAGGAACCAGCCCAGGAATTGAGACACAGCCTTAGATTTTCAGGAGCAGCTCATTCAAAGGCCGTTTCACTAAGATATACTTCTAATTTTCCGACAGCTTCAGCAAATGGGTGCAGCAGCCCAAAGAAGACAAGATGCTCTGCGTGCCYTGACCCACAACAGCTCATGGTTTGTAGCACAGAAGTAGCATTAGCAACACTGAAGTCCAAAAAAGGCGCATGTAGTTGGTTCGGTTCAGAGCCGGTCTGTATTCACACCAGAAGCAAATTGAACCAGATTTTGTTTGGAAGCGGACCGAGACCACCTAAAAAATGGGTCTCGGTCCGGTTGTTTGGTCCACACCAGGGTTTGAATTAGTGTGTTCACACCTGTATAAAAAGTCCAGACCATCAATGATAAAAACTCTTAAATGCCCCTGAAATTCCTTAAAAGCCTTTTGACTTTTTTTGTGTGTATATATATATATATA
>NW_013953567.1:58668-60456 GCF_001266775.1 Austrofundulus limnaeus
TGGCAGTAAAAGGGGATAAATGTACATTTCCCTTTTGTAACCTCCGTCTTCTCATTTCTGATGCTGGCTCTTGAATATCCTCAGGTTAGAAATGCCGATTAYAAACGCAAGCGTGAGCTTTTAAAGATAAGTTTTCCCTGTAATGCTATGATCCTCTGCTGTCACCTCCTCATCAAGAGGAAAATGGAGAAAAACTAACTACTCTATTGTACCTGCTGCTTAGTGGACACAACGGCACACAACAGAACTCACGTTTTATACCAGTAGCTCACAGATGCTTTAACTTTTGTGAATTTTTCACGGACTAGTACTAGGAGCTAACGGTATAAACATAGGCAGTGAGCAGGGAGTGGAAGGGAGGAGCGTGGCAAGAATTTTACCGGAAATACGTCATTAATGACCGTGGCATATAGGCTATTGTGCATGCTTGTGCTGCCTCAGTTTAACTTTAGTTTAAAACAAAGGCACACTTATAAGTGTTTTTCCTCCTTGTCTTTCTTTCAAAATAAACTTTAAACACAAAATATAAAAAAAAWTTATCAAAATAAATCCTGACTGATTTTGTTTTGCATTTTACTGTTTGAATACTGTTCAGATCTGTATTTGAAAAGAGGAAGTCTGTAATTCTTGGAGTTCAGGGTTTTATTTTTTTGGTGTGTTTGTGTACATATTTTTGTTACCTGTTACCAAKCCAGCTCCAAACACCCACTTGTGAAAAAGGAACCCATAGTTCTGCGCTCAGAAAATGATAATGAGCTGATGACATCAGTGAGCGACCCAACCAACAAACAGATTTAATACCAGGGGAATATTAAAGATGATGAAAAACAGCAATTTTGAAGTTAGTTTAGAAAATATTGAGCCACAGGTTCACTATAATGAGTTTATTTATTTGTTTTTTATTTTTTTTATTTTGATATGACGCAGAGCCAGTGAGCGGCTGGAGGATTCATCAAAAATTCAACCTGGAAAGGCTCACACACAGAAATGTGCCAGTTAAACAGTTTTATTGATATGAGAAAGTTCTTTGGCGCTCGAGCTCCGACAGAAGACGTGAGTGCAGCGAACTACTGTGAGCTAGCGCTAACTCAGCTTAGGTTTTAGGAATAACGTCTTCCCGCCAGGGCTCGGATACTGGTGGTGGTGTGGAGGCCAGAGGGAAGGGTTAGCCAGGAAGAGTCTGAGATGAAGGTGGAGGTGGGTTGAACACGTCAGGAGAGCAGACTGATCCTTGAGTGCTGGGCCTTTAGACCTGGATCCCTGTGAGTAGATTGGTACGGTGAGGCGAGGATCTGATGCTGATTGACTGCAGCTGGGAGCGTGACGTGGTGATTGGATGGAGCAGGTGAGGTGGAGAGTCTTCCAGTCTGAATTTATGCCTAGGCTTCATATTTATTACCGAGGGAATATTAAAAATGACACAGAACAGCAACTGTGCAGCTAATTTAAAAATATTTAACCACCACAGAATCGCTAAAGTAAGTTAATTCAGTTTGTTTTGTTTGATACGAGACAGCAGATGTCTGTCACACACGCAGTCCACCTCAGCCCAGCTGAGTTCTGCTCCACACCTCTTTTGGTTCCGCACCGCTGGGTTCATTCATGAACATGTACATGTGAGTTTATGAATGACCCGGGGGGATAAAGCCAGACATTTCTGTGCGGCGATTTTGTGGAATTGTCTTGTGTATCAGGCTTTTAAAACGTCTTACTGTTTGTGACACTCCCACTTCAGCACGTCTTTACAACAATGCTTTTGGGGGAGGGGTGCTCTGAGGAGTAGGGGGG
>NW_013953567.1:61678-63456 GCF_001266775.1 Austrofundulus limnaeus
GCTGCAGACTGAGCTCCAGGGAGGAGCTAGGTACAAATAGGTGGTGCTAGACATGCATGAATGAGTCAAAGCAACACTCTGGGTATGTTTTTGATGAGGAAATGACATTATAACATGCTATAAAGCTCAAAAAGATCCATTTTACACAATACCCCCACCCACTTTCAGACATCTATAAATCATTTATGAATGAAAGCGGTTGATTTATTTATTGGTGAGAGTGAATACATATCACAGATAAATATCTCCATATTCAAAATGAAACAGAAGTCACATTTAGTGTTGTGATTTTTGTCTGTGTTAAGTGTTTTTATTTTTAGTTTCTGTCATGTTCATGTTTCCTTCCTCCTGTCTTGCCCTTGCTCCAGCCCCACCCACTCACACCTGATCCTCATGTTTCTCCCTCAGGTGCTTTCTGTTAGTAATTGTTGTCAGTGTATTTAAGCCCTGTCCTGTCTCAGTCTTGTGCGGTTCATTGTTTGTTTGTTCATGTTGGATTCTTGTTATGCCCTGGCTTTCTTGCTCCTGTTTTTTTTGTTAGTTTTCTGTTTTTGCCACATAGCTGGCCATTTATTTAATAAATTTTTGTTAAACTTTCTTGCCTGCCTGCAATTGGGTTCACCCTGCCTCCTAGCTGTTACATTTAGATATTATCTGCATTCCCATTGTTAGAGTTTTATTTTAGATATAAAAATATGTTTGAAAGACTGTCCTATTGATCCTACAAGACAAATTTGATTATTTTCCACAAGAATCATGAAGTCCGATCTTGTTTTTAAAACTCTAACATGGCTAGTTAAGCTCTGTGTTTGATTTGTGACCTTTGGACCTGTGTTACTCATTAATACGATGAAGTCATGCGCTATCTGTTATTGTTGTAAAGAAGTGTGTTACCACACACACACACACACACGACTGAGATTTTTTTTCTAGGAACAAAGAACAAACTTTTACAGTTGTTATTATTAGTCACAAAGCAGGTCTAAAACTGACAAATTAACATTATCAAGTAATTTTGGACTTTTCAAATAAACATCACAGAACTCCTTGTGATAATTTAACTGATTGCTTTTTCAATCTTAACTTCCTGGTAACATCCAGAAGATATTCAAAAACAGAGGAGATGAGTATAATAGAAGTGAAATACACATCTTTAAGAAAGACAATGCTCGGACAAATGTGAAGAGTGTGTGTATTTTACCTTTATTGGTCAATTCAAGAAAATGATTAAAAATATTTTGTCAGAAGCGGAAGTGTTTGGGGTAGAAACAGTTAAGCAAGAATTATGCATGGCATTGCTTTAAAAAATCATACTGATCGGAATGCTTTTTGTAATAACAGATGAAAGGTGTAAAACTAAAGAATTACTTCGTCCTAATTCTTATCAAACATTTTGTTTGACTTTGAAATAAACTTTTAAAATTTAAATAAAAACTGCTTTGTTTCTGTTTGCCCTTTTTCTTCTTGTGACTTTTTCTTCATCAAATGATTCAGCTAACAGCAGATAGTTCAGCGCCGTGGCAGACCTAAACAGTTTTTTCATATGTGCGCAAAGGAGGTGCAAAAGGTCTAGGCAGGSTGGCATTGATGGATCTATCAGTAAGAAATCTGTTATTTGTAAATGGAGCCAGCAAAACATCCACATAAACTATTTATTATCTATAATAACAGCTTTTGGTAAATTAATGTTCAATTTGAAGGCAGTAAGAGGCTTTTGGACCAACAAGCAATTAATTACCATCATTTTAGGGACATACTATAAAAGTAGGGTGCGGGGG
>NW_013953567.1:64679-74812 GCF_001266775.1 Austrofundulus limnaeus
TCCCGGTCTACCAAGGACCCGGCCCGCCGAGACCGGGGAGTCTGGGTCCTCCGGAGGACCCGGCCTGTCGTTTTGGACACACTCAATGTCACAGGGCCTGTAGTTTGGATGTGGTAGCCATCTTGAATTAAGTTAAATATTTGTAAAGAAAAAAAAGGGATTATTTCCTGGAAGGTTCCAAAGTATCTTGTCAAGTGGTTCATGAGATGTTTTGTATCAGAGTTGACTCCACATATTTATGGTCAAATTTTGAAGCAAAGATCTTGTTTGATCTGTTCATAATGCTTAGAGCCACAACACCATCACCACAACAAGGTTTAGGTCAGCATCTAATGCCCCCCACCCCCCACATGCCTCTGATGTGTGTTCCATCAGTATATGAATGTGACACTGATTAGTGTCCAGAGATGATTTGTACATGTTAGCTTTATAGGAGATCTGGTAGAGTGCTGTGTGAAGGGGTAAGTAAGGACACAGATTGTAGTGTGAAGTGTTTTGAGTATGCTGGTTGGGTAGAAAGGCGCTATATAAGTACAGTCCATTTACTATTTATTTGAAGGTCACTTTGCTGTGGCAGTCATTTTCACGCAGGTTGACTCTGAAGGTTAATCATTTGCAAATGTACATCTAATAATTACTTAAAGCGAGATATTTTGCCAACTCACACAAATACACTGACAAACCATGATTGTTCCTGTTTGCTTGATGATGGTAAATGGTTTTAAAATGACAATAAGAGAGAAAAATGTTTAAATTTTTCAAATGTTTGTTGATTTAGAGAAACTCCTCCAGGGGTTAAAGAGCCAACATTTGGCTGTCAAAGTTGAAATTTAAAAATATATTTAAATTTAATGATTTCTTATGTAACTTTTCAAAATGTGTGTTTTTCAATGGTTTACATGTAATGCAATCATCAGCTTTCTTAACAGTAATATTTGTGCTTCTGCTGCTGAGCCATGAGGACCTTTGAAATAAAAAAACTTAAATCTTAAATAAAACTTCACACATCCTTTCATCGGCTTCCTCCTCAGACGACCCTGACCCACAGACCCCTCCCTGGCCCACAGACCCCTCCCTGACCCACAGACCCCTCCCTGACCCACAGATCCCTCCCCGACAAGACCCATTTCAACAGCACGACATCACACTTTGGGTACACACCCTTACCAGTACAGATGTTATAAAACTTCACTTTTTAAAGTCCATATTTGTCACGTGCGCGCGCACGTGGTGGTGGGGGGGGATTGTGCTGTTGGGATGTGTGTGCCTGTGTGTGTGTGTGTGTGTGGGGGGTGGTCTGCCGCAGATAACAGAGGAGGGGGAGGACGGGGAGATGAGTGGTGGAATTATTTCAAGTTTATCTGACTTATTTAATTGTATTTATTGTTTTTATCGWCCTGCAGTCTCAGCAGGGAAGCTGAGTTATTGAAAAAAATCGTTAGATTACTCTAAACGTCTGTAAACCTGCAAAATGAGGGAAAATCTGTCYATTAGGCTACAGACATTCTGTTCAAGTGAGCAGCACCTGTCATCATCCAGACGCACGACGGAGCGCGAGTCTGAGTCGGCCAATCACTTCTTTCGACATTGATCAGCTGACTGATTTAAATACATCTTAACATTCATGAGGTACTTTACATTGACTGTTTATGGTTGAATGTGGGCGTGTCGAGGGTAGAACCTGAGGCGGGACCTCGTGTGCAAACTCTGACGTGCGGCTGTGATTTATAAATGAAAGGTGCGCAGAAACGTGCGTACGCACAGTTTTATAAATCTGAAATTTTTTTTGGCGTACGCCATTTTCGCCTTTTGGTCATGCGTTCACTTTTAGTATGGTTTTCACGCAATCCTTTATAAATCTGACCCCTGGTGATATTGCATGAGACTACAAAGCAATAAGGTTTGACTGAAGCCAAGTTTATGACACGTTGAACATGGCATGAGCCTGTGCACGCCAATATTGACACAATCACGCCGTCCCTGCCCCTGTATGGTGTCATGATGTGAGGTTGTGCACCTCCAAAGTTGTCTAAAGGTGATCAGGCCTTTAGTTGTCTTGAGGTCTAGGTTGGTCCACAGAGGTGATCAGGCCTTTAGTTGTCCTGAGGTCAGGCGTCAAACTCTTGCTGCTTCATATTAAAACACATTTGTTCTGTTTGGCTTTTAAAGCAGCGTCATAATTATCTTTATTTTAATGGTTTTTGTTTTTTGTCAGACATTTTTTCTACTGTTTTTATTTAGTGATCTACAGTCCTTGGTATTGTATTTTTATTACTTGTATTGTATGCAGCACTTTGGTCAATGACACTTGTTAAATGTACTTTTTAAATAAAAGGAATTTTGATTTWAAAATGTAGAAAACATCTGCAGTCATTTGAGCTGCCACTGGGGGGCAGTGCAGCTACATGTCAACTAGATAATGCAATTTATGTAAAATGGTCTGTCTGTTAAAGATATCCACAAACATTTGCATCTTCTAACCCTTATGACTGATTTATTGTCTGACAACATACTTGTTTTTTTTATTCTGCTCTTCTACCCCCTCAGTGAAAGGTCTGCAGACTTAAAGCCTTGCCTTAACATTTGTGTGAATTTCCTTGCTGGAATTGCAGCCAGAGTGCTGACTGAACAGGAAGGTTTTAATCAGGATTGGTCCATTTTTATTGCTTAGATGTTTCCCTCCCTGTGAATGATAGGCCTATTCAAGGAAAGTGTGTTACAGAAATCAGAACTCAAGATAAAAAGTAAAAATGTGCCATCAAAAAAGAGGCATTAAAATATTGACTCATCTGATAACGAGGAAGATAAATGGATTTTAAAAGTGGCAGTTATGTATTACAGTAATTCACATCTTTTCAACAAGTTAGATTAAGTGTAAACATATTATACAATAATTAAACTATATGATATTCATTCATGTTTCTATTTAGGGATCCAACTTTATTGTATCTGTTCTGTTTTTCATTATTATTATTATTATTATTATTATCATTATTAGTATTATTAGTATTATTAGTATTATTATTTACATCCTATATCTAGCTGGTATGCAGATTCTAAGTTTTAAAGGATAAGTATAAATATTTTAAAATATGCGAGTTATGCCTAGGCAAATAGCTCAGGCAGGTAGCTAAACAGAAATTCTGCCATATATTCAAAACAAACGTACAGTTATCTTTTCACAAGGGGGGTAAGATACACTTTAATGTAAAACAAAAAGTGCCTTTACAAGCTTGGAAGCAAAGAAACAAAGTACCAAGAGCACATGATCTATTTTGACTATGACTACTCACCYGACTTGCAGAAAAAAAGGAAAAAGGTCCGAGAGGTAATAAAAAAATTAAAAGAAAAGAACATTAAGGCCCAGTCACCATACCCAGCCCAGCTGAAACTCTTCTTGAACAGGGACACAAAGTTTTCCCCCTCACTTCTAGCAGTGCACTCTACACTGAAAGATCTCRGCATTGAATCATCCCTGGAGGACGGAGAGATACTRGAAGAGGAGCTGACACGGGACGGATGGACACCCAGGGAAAGAAGAGGAAGAGCCAACAGCTGAACCCTGCTGAGATCAGARCCATTATCCATGGTGACAACAGAGAGGAGAGAGTCCTTGGTCACCTTGTCAAATCGAGAACTGGATGGAAGGTAAATAGAGGCAAAATTCAAAAAATTTCAGTTGCAGGACCTCGGCTCTGGAACAATCTCCCACTGTCTGTGAGGTCTGCTGGGTCTCTAAATGAGTTTAAGTCTCTGTTGAAAACTCATCTGTTTAAACAGGCATTTGAGTCTGAAGAGCAGGATCATTAGGCCAGCCTTTGCTGTTTTGTTTGATTTTATTGTTCATTTTATTACTGTACTTTGTTCATTGTTTTTATTTTACGCTCCTGTACAGCACTTTGGTTTTTAATGTGCTTTATAAATAAACGATGATGATGATGATGATGAAAATTCGTGATGAAGAATATGAAAACAATGGACAATAACTGCAGAATTAAAGAAAAAAAAAGAAAAAAAGAATTTTCTGATTGAGTCACTGTCACACATTTTTGAAATGGTTGTAAAATAAAAAAAACACATGAGACATTGTAAGTTTGGAGAGAATTTGTGGTGGAGTCATTGTGACACATTTTGTAAATTGTAAAAATGAAAAACACCTGGGAAACCGCACACAATTTAATGTAAAAACATGGATATAATTTAGTTTTTTGCTAAATTTGTTTATGTTTATGAAATTTACACTATAGATTTTCAGTATAGGTTAGAAAAATGAGATGAGTACATAGTAATATATATTATATTTATATTGTATTTACACATACATACATAATACATACATACATACATACATACATACATACATACATACATATATACATACATGCATGCACGGATCACTCTGTTTTGCAAAATACATTACCTTTAACCCCAATAACATTTAAATACGCACAACCATGTGCTCWTACACATGTAGCTATGCTAGCTGTATGTATAAGGTTTGCAGCTAAAGAAAAGGCGTGAAAGTCACTTCAGTATTCAGCGAGTTATGATTTATTAAACGTGTTGATACTTAATTGTGCCTGCTACACAGATCACACTGAGTGGAGCGGGCGACCGTTCTAAGATGGCGGCCCCACGTATCGTCAGCTCCAATAGGCAGTAGCGGTGATCAGGTTCCAGAAGGCACCAAAAAAAAGTAAATAATAAATAAATAAACTGATAACAGAGATAGAAGCATTCGTTCAAAAGCACTTCACCTCAATTCAATTCAACTCAATTCAAAAATACTTTATTGATCCCAGAGGGAAATTAGGTGTTGTTGTAACTCGTTTAACTAAAAACTTGTGGATGCTGATGGCTGTGGGCAGGAAATGTGACAAGTAAAATGGAAAACTGACAAATGAAACTGAAACTGACCAGTTTTTCTAACAGAGATTTTGTTGACGACTGACAAGTAAAACTGAAAACTTTTTTGTTGACAGCTGATGACTGAGAAGTAAAACTGAGGATGTCCTAAAATGTACACCGTACGGGTGAGTGATGAGTCTGACTTTTTTTTCTGCATTGTTGGCTGTAGCGGCAAGAAACTCCATGCAGTGACGTATGTTGCAGTGGGAGGGGTTTCCCAGGGGCTCAGCGTGTCTCTGGAGCTATGAAAGGTCTGTGCAAAAACAAACGCCGAACAACCACATCGACCGGTCGGCGTCTGAGCGAGTATGTTTCAGGCTTAAGTCAGATTCTCTGTCAGTAGCCGTATTTCCATCAACGTTTCTTAATGCGCATTTTGCAGTATCGCATTAGAAAAGGTGAATGGATGCGGCATGATTCGAAAAAACTTCCTCTAATTCGCAAAAAAAGTTGATACGCTTGCTTGAGGCATTTTTTTTCCCGAAAAAGAGTTAATGCGCAAAAGGAGAGATGGAAACATATTTGTCGAATCAGTTCTGATGTAGCGAACGTTTACCACATGTAGATCAGCTGTTCTCGCTGTCTGTCCGAAACCGGTACCAGAGCGACTGCAGCCGCGACTCGCAGCTGGACCCTCCTCCCGCTGTCGGTGTCTTCTCAGTTATTCTCGTAACGTGAAGAGAATTGCATTTCTCTCTCTACGTCTCCAGACAGCATGTAAAAATCGCCAAAACTAGTTGATATGACAGAAAAAGTACAACTTTCCCGATAGTAGCAACGCATTCCTGATAACGCCTCTCCATTTTCCTGAGATGCGACCGTTACGTCCTGTTTACTACACGCATGCGTCTGACGTTACTGATTTGCTTYGAGCCAGTTGATGGAAACACGTCTGATTCACATTTATTCATTCTTTACTTTTTGCAAAATTTTAAAAATTCGCTCAAAATTCAAATTAGAATTGGATGGAAACACGGCTAGTTTCACGCCAACTCACACCCTCAGGAACRTGACCAAAAACAGCTCACCCACAAATCATACAGACAAAAGGACTAACGGGGGCRCTTTGAATCAGGCAGATAGTTCACACCTTCAAGCCTATGACCAGAACAACTTTTTTGGGTCTCCACTGTGAAGGACAATTGGCTCCAGCATGATTTACATGTGAATCCAAGTCCTCACATGGCTTCTCAGGAGGATCTATTAAAGCCAGCACCTCAGCTCACTACAGACTTTGAATTGAAAAAGCCTCCTGGATGGGAAGCGAAACATCTTCACGTTTAGAATTGAAAGTCCAGTTGTTTTTGTTTTTAACTCTTTTTTGACTGATCATGACCTGGCTAACTGAGAATCTTCACCAGCATGACACACTTATTGGTTCGGGTGGTAAAATGTCATTTTGTAATAAGTAAAATTGGTTTGATTTCTAGCGCATAATGAACTGACCATGAGCAAGTCAAGCCTCAAYATTTCCTCAAACGTTTTTTGCTGTGAACCATTTGGAAATAAGTAGATACAGCACCAGGGCTTGGAAGGTAACGCTACCAAGAATGAAGTTCTCTTGTTTCTGGTTGCAGTACAATTTTTAAAATTCTTCCCTTTCCATGAAAACAAATGAGATTTGGAAGAGTGTGTAGGCTGGACTTTACTTTTTGATGATGCATTGCCACAAGTGAGAAGCATCTGGCTCCAAAAATACACTGAGGCACCCATAAATCTTCACATTTTGACTTCAATTTTGGGCACTGAAAATTACACAAACTATACACCAGAATGTGCTTRTTGATTGTGTGTACTGGTAGAGAAACTGAACTTACACACACTGACTGCAAATATGAGAAAACATCTAAGAAATTTATGAATAGGTAAAGAAACACGTATAACTCGTGTTGTGAAACCTACTTAAAATAAAAGGTTTTGTCAATTTAAAAATCTGGACCATTTAACGTTAACATTTTATTCAAGCTTCTGGTCTTGACAGGCGATGTTCATACATTTCCTGCCTTTTTATCTCTCATTTACTTTCTTATCGTGTTTCTGTTTGTCTTGGTAGTCTATCCACCTCTCACTCTGTCTGGCTTTCTTGTATGTGTCTTTGCCCTTATCGTCCTCTGTCTGTCACGCCTCTCTGTGGAGACCTAGTTGGTATTCCCCTCAGCCATGACTGTGAGCACACACTCAATCACACGTTTTAACCCAAACAAACATGCACGCTCTGTAGCTAGTATCAATGACATATGTCTCCTCACATTGACTGCAACAATTTGAATAATCAGTAAACAGAGATATAAATCGAGGAACTCTGTTATCACCTTTTTTTACAAACATGACTGACAGATGCATGTCCCTGGTTCCTTTATATGTGAAGGACAAGTCATGGTCACAAGAGAACATGTTTTTTAAATTATAAAAGTGTCAATTATTAAGGATTTTGACCTGACAGATTTATATTAAAGAGTATTTAAACGGTTTATATTCTAACATTACTGTAATTAAGAGGGCCATTGCATAAGCCATGAAGCACCCTTATACTTTTTTGTTTACAAGTTTTTCAACTGTATCTTATTCTACAGCTTTAAAATAAACTATGCAAATCATACCTAAAACATGGACCTAACTGAGAGGTGTCATAACTTTAGGTAATGTTACATTAAAAAGTATATTGGAGGTCAATAGGATTTTAGTTAATCACATGAAATCCAGCATTCTGTGGAGCTTCTACAGCTCAAGCCCTTTTTCACATTCAAATTTTATGAAGGTCACGAAAAGATGGACTTCACATGACTAAACTTGCATTTTAATGTTTTTGGTGTTTCTACGTAAACACAGTTCAAACATTGTGACTATAATGTTTTCCCGGAAAGTTTTAACTGATCATACCATTTAACTTTTGAACTGTCAAAACATTTCACATTTTTTTGTGAAAAAAAAAAAAAACAATTCTTACTGTAACAACTTTTTTTTTAAACATAAGAGCATTTCATTCACCAAGCTCATAATTATGAGAAAAGATGCAACATTTATGAGATCCTGATCTCATACAAGGATTTTGAGCAGGTCCTGTACATGTACAGTATGTGTGTAATTCCAAATGCATAATTGTCCGGAACAATCTGTATAATGTTTATCCACCAGAGTTTTGTTATGACTCGTAGGGTTGAAATGGTAGGAAGTGTGTGCTCTTTACATACAGGATGTAATTTAATACATTTAAGATGCATTAGCTACTTATAACCATAGGATCCCATACTGYAGGAGGAATGTGTCTTCCAGCAYGTCAGAGTGGGCTTTTCACTTGAACAACTGCAAAGACTTATGATACCTGTGTACTGCCATCTGTAATGTTTTGTTTTGACTGTATTTAACAGGACTCTTATTTTGAAACATCCACTTACTGAAACCGGAAGTACCACCACCAGTTAAGGAGGTTTAGTGCCTGTGTTCTGTTTGTGATGAAGCTGAATAAACAGAACTCCCATAGACTGGTGTGCAGGTGGGTTTATTAACAAACTGGCAGACAGACACAACACCATCCACATTAAATAAACCCAATATTTCCCAGTGTCTCATACCTTTTTTCATAGAGAAAATAAAAGCATTTACTGTTAGGTTAATTGATAACTCTAAATTGTCCCTRGGTGTGAGTGAGAAAGTGAATGTTGTCTGTCTCGTTTGTCTCTATGTGTGTCCCTGTGTTGGACTTGYGATCTGTCCAAGGTGTACCCCGCCCCTCGCTGAGACTGCTRGATATGGGCACCAGTGACCCAYGTGACCCTGGAAAAGGAATAAACGGGTATASATAATGGATGGAAGGAAATGAAAGAATATAAAATCTGATGTCAATGTTCAGTTTTCCTGTTGTGTAGGTTAGGTACGACTCTTTTCTCATAAATATGAGATCAGGATCTCGTAATCATGAAATCAGGGTCTATGTAATATCAAGTATATGAAATGGGTTTTATAAATTAAGTTGCCTTGCCTTTTATTTGCTACACTAGAAATTTCCTGCTGAAGGGCAGTAAAAAAATTCTATTCCATTTATTTTAAATGTTGAAACCAGACAATTTTCACAAGGGTGGTCAGACTGGGACCACTGATACAGAGATGTTTTTGAAGGGATCTGGGTTTTGAGTTGTTTGTTACAGAGAACCGTTAAAATGAGCCGTTTGATTTTAAACAAGTTACGTCATCATGAAGGGAAATATGTCATCACATTTTGTGGGTGGAACAATGGGCCTCATGCAAAAACCGTTCGTACGCACAGATTTGTCCTTAAGTTGTGCGTACGAGTGATTTAGGAGAATTTTGTGGTATTCACCAATGTTTTCTTATTCTAAGATTTTCTTCAGATATGAACAAAATTCACGAGTGGTCCAGACCTGTCGTATATTTTACGAGCAGTCAGTCTGCTGTTATCCAGATGGATTTTCTTCATTAATAACTTCATATTTCATTAGTTTGAAGATATTTAGAGTTGAAAATAAACCACACTCTATAATTATGTTGACAATAGGTTATTCTGTTTGAACTGGATTTAGAGTTTAACGACATAAATTGATTAGATTAAATTAAATTGGCTTTTAATGGTGTTGCATAACTGCAATTTTAATATTAAGATCACAAACTTAAAACCAACTTAAATTATACATTAGTTGAAGTTTGGAGACATTTTAAAATGCGTTTTTTCAGAACCGCATCTGACACTTGTGACGGTCGGGAGTGGGGGAGACGGCCAGGCGAGGGGCAGTGGTGCGCGACCACCATCTCTGAATAAATGAAAACTATGTAACACAGTTGTTTACACTGAAATTAAAAAAAATTGACCTAAGAAAAACCAGAGCAGGACTAGAGAGAGAGATAAATATGATTTAGATTTTTATTTCTGTGACTGTAACGACCCACAGGAGACACGAGATTAACAGCAGTGGTCATTTCATTCCTCGGCTTTAAAGCAGACCCTTTAATTCCAAGCTGACGCTGCTAAAAATTACATTTTTTTTGTGGATCTCTGGGAGCAGGACTTCAATCTCCGAACTCGTAAAGTTCTTTTTTAGACTTTGCGATGTCATGAATGGACACTTCCTGGTATGTGGGGCAGGAAACTTAACCTTATATGGTATTTCTGGGGTGGTAATAATGTATATTACCTCTCAGCGTGCACGAGCAGCTGGATACAAACAGGTGGAATTCATCAGTTTATGCAGCTCATTTACACACTTTTCCTG
>NW_013953567.1:74822-77437 GCF_001266775.1 Austrofundulus limnaeus
CCCTTCGTACGAACAAAAGTAAGAGAAATTTAGGATAAGAATACAAACATGTTCTTGCATGAGGCCCAATGTGTTTTGTCAAGTGGAAAATCCTCCCATTTACGCCTGCGCTGCCTTTCTCCACTRCTCTGCCTGTTTTGCATGAAAAAGTGAAGAAGGAGTGATTATTATGGAAGAATTATCCTGCCATTTATCAAGAGATTATATTTTCCATTTAAGAAAAGGAGTTAGTGGGTTGGCTCTCAATTCTTATAACTTAACACTTAGAACCTCTGTTTTCTTTCAAATATTCTCTGTTCTTCCTCAAATCTTTGTCTCGCTCAGAATTTCTCCTCATGCACATTTCTGCATGGATCAAAACTGTGCTCTCTTGCTGCTTCCAAATTATTTTCTCCTAGCAACTGTTCCAGCCAATAGAAACAAAGTGTTGAACTGGGTGGTGGCAGCCTGCTCTGGGGTTCGTTAGTTTACTTCTCGTGGGTGTGTCTACATCTCTACATAGATTGTTGCATCTGCTAATCCTGCGACCCGGTCCGTGTACATTTTGGTCACTCCTTTTTCAATTTAAAATTAGATATAGAAAAACAAAATAAAAAATGGATGGTTATTTTATTTTATTTTGAAAACGTTCTTTTTTTAATCTGACTATTATTTTCAGGGACTGTATGAAAAACATTAACTGCACAGTTAGTCCTCACGTTCTGTTTGTTTATTGWTGTCCATTTCTTTACCCGTGGTTAAAAGAGGCTACATGATAAGGATTCTCATCACCTCCGCAGGTAAGCAGAACCTTCAGCATGTGGATTTCTTTTCTTTTGCTGAACTAGAAGCTTCATTTCAAAATGAGAGCAACACACCACTGCAATAAGCGAGTTCCCTTTTTTTTCCACAGGCACTTTAATCATCAAAGCAGGTAGCAACTGAGAAATAACTGGTGGAGCTGAGGAGCAGCAGGCAGGCAATGTTGCTGCGGAGAGCTTTAAATGTTTTGTCTATTTTCCTGAGGCAAAACAAGTCTCTGCTCATTTATCTTCCTGCTGACAGAGGGCTTGGCACACTGCAGCATGGATGCACTAACAATTTGATTAATGACTGGTGTGTGGACCAAAACTCTCACCTTCTACTCACACCAAAGGGCTGCCGTGGAACAGTGATGAGCAAATCCTGAGCGAATCATTCAAAACTACTGAGACAGGTGTTTATAGACTCACTAGAGGAGTCATTCCTGCTGCAGCTAGCTAGCTGTAGTTAACTGTAAAACAAATTAGGTTAGCAACATGTATTGAGCAGCTGCTTTACCAACTGCATTTAATAAATATTTCAAGCTAACAACTGAAGTAGCCCCGTGGGGAAAGCAACAGCTCTGGTTTCTTGTTTCATCTTAACTGCGCCCCCTACAGCCCTGCTGTGAGAAGTGAGCAAACAAATCACTAAAGTGTAGTGTGAGTGATGTTCAAATCAGACAAATCAAACTCCTGACTCACTCATATGAGTCTGCCATGTCATGTTTTTGGCCTGTGTTAGGAAACTGCAGTACCTGGAGAAAACACACACATGCACGGAGAGAATATGCAAAGGTCCCCTTCTTGCTGAGAGGCAACAGCTCTACCAACTGAACCACCACCCTAATCTGTATTCATGGTTATGATAACTTTGAATGAAACAAACAAATCAGGGCAGTGAGTCATATGGACGATTCATTTGTTATTGTCTGCTCCCTCCAAGCATGAAACAGTAAATATGCTTGTTTTTTCTAGAAGAGGCCCTACCTGACCTGAGAGGAAGGTCTGCAGTTTTGTGTGAAAGTAGCCATTCCGTCACCAGAAGGGCCACTCACGTGGTGTCAAAGTGAGAAACAAATTATTCAACTACATACAGGTCCTTCTCAAAAAATTAGCATATTGTGATAAAGTTAATTATTTTCTGTAATGTACTGATAAACATTAAACTTTCATATATTTTAGGTTCATTGCACACCAACTGAAGTAGTTCAAGCCTTTTGTTGTTTAATATTGATGATTTTATCAAAAAGGTAAAGAAAAATCAAAAATCTCTATCTCAAAAAATTAGCATATTTCATCTGACCAATAAAAGAAAAGTGTTTTTAATACAAAATAACTCAACCTTCAAATAATTATGTTCAGTTATGCACTCAATACTTGGTCGGGAATCCTTTTGCAGAAATGACTGCTTCAATGCGGCATGGCATGGAGGCAATCCGCCTGTGGCTCTGCTGAGGTGTTATGGAGGCCCAGGATGCTTCGATAGTGGCCTTAAGCTCATCCAGAGTGTTGGGTCTTGGGTCTCTCAACTTTCTCTTCATAATATCCCACAGATTCTCTCTGAGGTTCAGGTCAGGAGAGTTGGCAGGCCAATTGTGCACAGTAATACCATGGTCAGTAAACCATTTACCAGTGGTTTTGGCACTGTGAGCAGGTGCCAGGTCGTGCTGAAAAATGAAATCTTCATCTCCATAAAGCTTTTCAGCAGATGGAAGCATGAAGTGCTCCAGAATCTCCTGATAGCTGCATTGACCCTTCCCTTGAAAACACAGTGGACCAACACCAGCAGCTGACATGGCACCCCAGACCATCACTGACTGACAACTCTTCTCG
>NW_013953567.1:77833-83387 GCF_001266775.1 Austrofundulus limnaeus
ACAATATTAAAACAATAAAAGGCTTGAACTACTTCAGTTGGTGTACAATGAATCTAAAACATATGAAAGTTTAATGTTTATCAGTACATTACAAATATATTTTATTAAATAATTAAATAAGTCTTTGATATTGAATTAATTCGATTGGTGAAATGGTATAATCCAAAGATAATCCAAACTGAAAACTTTGCATGGCTAGAGTTTTTTCTTCAGTTATTGTGGAAAAGAAAAAAAAGTTCTGTCTTTTTTTTTAACGTTCCTGTAATGTCTGTAGGTAACTCCCTTTGAGGCAAAACTTTAGGTCCATTGTGCGACAGAGTCTGTAATCCACTGGAAGAAAAAAGTAATCCACCAAGGAAAAGTATAATCCACAAGGAAAAAAAATATATTCCACATGGCAATTGTTGTGGCTGACCCGGAGCCAACCAATTTCAGGAACAGCATCGCGAAGTGAAGTACTTGGAACCCCCCTTTCGAGAGTCGATCTCTGGAAGGTTGCAGGTTAACAGGGGAYCTTTGCGTCGAAGATGGATATGGGATCTCTGAAAATCTGGAACAATTGTTGTGTTGGACAGTTTGTACATAACTGTCTCAAGTGTATTCTCAGAGGCCCGTTCCTCTGTTTCAGAACTGGACATATTTGAACATGTGTCTGTTTCCATTCTGCCATTAAATGTATTATTCTTTTAATAGTAGTTAATTGAGAGATTAAAWTAGCTTTTTGCTTTGTTAAATGGTGCCTGTAATAAGATTTTTAATTATTAGGAAGCGTCGTTGCTTAACCTGTTTAATTAAAGCTTATTACAAAAGAAATACTTTTAAAACCTGCTAAATTACTTTTTGACAATCAAACAGCTAAATAAAAGAAACGTATTTAAAATGCAGTAATGTTAATGAGATTGCAATAAAGCTTGTTGCTTTAATGTGTGTTATTTCCTTCTTTTTATGGATGTGATTTTTATTTTACTTTTGTAAAATATTTTGAAAATGGTTTGAATTTGTGTGGCTCTAGCCTGCATCTGGGCATGCGAACGTTGGCACATGTACCTGTATGGGTGGCACTTTACACTACGGATGGACCACCAGGCTCTCACGACTTTGTTGGCTACTGCTGGATCAGGACACAAGCCTCTACGTCTCTACCGCTGGTCGGAAAGATTACAGGCATATAACTTTACAACACAGTTTACGCCTGGCAGGGAGAACGTTGTTGAGGACTTACTATCTAGAGCTACTCCTAACTTTGAGGGAGAAACGGTCCAGGATCCTTCTGAGCCAGAGCTGGTTATCATGCTGCACGCACCACTCCAGGAAGCCGTTTCTCTACAGGAACTTCAATCAGCATCCGTGCAGGACCCTCTGTTYACCCAGCTCCGCACCTTCATTCGAGAAAGTTGGCCCTCTAGGGTCCTAGAGGACCTAGCACCCTTCCACCGAGTTAAAGGGGACCTCTCCTGCTGGAATGATGTCTGCATTTCTAGAGGACTGTGTAAAATCACGCTTGTGTTGCTTGACGTCTGCAGTGGGAGGGCAGAGGGAGGGATTACTATAATGTATCCCCCTCATCTTTTCCAAGTATAAACACTCAATGCAGTCGGTGACACAAACGCAATTACGTCATCGCTGGGCCGCAGCCGCACGTCTTGCATGAAGTATAAACAAACCTTTAGGCTAATTGGTAACTCTTGTTACTAACAACATTAAATAAGAATATTCTCCAGCTAATTTACAACATCACACTGAATGTTTCCTTGTGTTGTAGGGACTACAAACATAAAGCCCACTCAGGCCAGACAACAATTGGTCAATGCTGCTTTGGTCAACACACAAACAACAGTGAAGGGCTCCCAGCTTTTTTCTGTGGTTGATGATGCTGGCTTCACACAGTTTGTAGGTGTTTTAGATTCGATCCCCACCAGGAAGGCTTTAAAGGAAATGGTTGAAAAAGTTCCACACAGAAAAGGCAGAGGCAGAACTTGAGAAGGCTGCATATGTGAGTTTGACTAGTGACATGTGGACATCTATTCATATGGATCCATACTGTCCCCAGCACCAGTGCACCACAGGCTGGTGGTCCCTCCGGGGGAGGTCGGGTGCTGACGACTGCTGTTCTGGAAAATCAGAGGGAAACGATCAACGAATTACAACAAATCCGAACAACTTTAGTCAGTTTGTGTGCTGTCATGTCTGACATTTGATTCATTAAAAGAATTGGTTAAAAAGTGAACCTTATTGTTGTGTTATTCGTCGCATGACTTCCTCACACAGCCGTGCTCCGCGTTGAAATTGCTGTTGTTGGGGAGGGGGCTGTGGGTCAGGGTCGTCATTCTGAGGAGGATGGAGGCCAGGTGGGAGAGGGATGCCATGCTTTAATGCCATGTTGTGCAGCACACCACACGACTTTTTAATCTTGCACACCTTCCTAGGATCATACAGAAGTCTCCCACCTGACACATCCAAACACCGCCACCGGCATTTTAGGAGACCAATGGCACCCTCCACATTTGAACGCGCACAGGTGTGAGCAAAATTAAAACCCACTTCCTCTGCACACTGGGGGTTGGGAAATGGCGTTAGGAGCCAGCGCCTAAGGGGGTAGCCACTGTCTCCTTCAGGTTGGAGTGGAAAAATGTATCAATCAGGCCCACACAATTCCATTTGCTAAAATTACTTTTTTTTACTTACCAAGAAGCCAGCCATCACGTATTGCGCCTGCCTGCAGTCTCTTCCCTACCCTACTTTGCGCCAGGATGAAGGAGTCCTGTGTTGAGCCAGGTGCATATTGGAGTCACATATGACTTGCACATTAACAGAATGCACATGCTTCCTATAGGCAAACTCATTTTCTGATGGAGCCCTCATAGCAATATGAGTGCAGTCAATTGTGCAGATTACATTTGGAAAACCGGATATTGCTGCAAATTGCCTTTTAATTTTGGCCTGTTCTCCCACACTGTAGGGAAATCCAATGTAGCGACTAGTCATGTTAACAATGCCATCAAGGACTACAGGAATTATAGTGCTTAACGCTGGCTGCGATATCCCAGATCTAAGAATATATTTTAAAACAGAATTACGTTGTTCCTTAGAGTGACTTCAGACAGGTTATTTAATTATGTAAAATAGCTTACCTGTCCGCTAATTCCCGCTGGTATGAACTGGTTGCCAGGAACCCCAGAGTTGTTAAAATCTGTATTTGGTCAGGGATGGCGTGATTCCAGCGGGTTGGTCTCTTCAATACTGGACCCAGTTCAGTGCATCGATCCAAGAGCAATGCTCTAGGTATTAGCCAGTCATCATCGTGGGCCAGAAGATTGTGGTGATCCCTAAAAGCGCGTTCACTCCTGCCATTTGCAACATCTTCTAGTAGTGCCAACGTATCCATGGTGCAGCATTATGCACAAGTGTCAACACCGTATTTAAATAATTCCAGCAATCACTGTGATAGCCTCACACCTTGTCACATTTTATGTGTTAATTTGTAAAATTGTTATCCTAATAACCATCCCAGGGAAAGGAATGTGAGGATAAAAAAAACGTATGTGAACTGTTGCGTTAAATTTTCTTTAAGACTTTATTGGCTTAAAATGTTTTTTTTAATTTATTTGGTTATTCATAAAGGCAAGCTGATCGAAAATGTAAGTTTGATTTGGAGTGAAATTAAATATCTGACAGTGATCATTACACAGTGTGGCTCTAATTCCTCACTTCACCATCTGTTTCACAGTTTCCTGTCTCCAAAATGAGCGTACGCATGGGTCAGAGCTAGTGTGAGGCACCGCACATTTTCACGTCAAGTTTGGATTTTATAAATCACAACCTTGGCGTGAAAAGTGGCGTACGCAAGTTTCTGGGCTCATATTGTGCGTACGCAAGTTTTATAAATCCGACCCCTGGTCTCACTGAAGACCAACACTGTACCCATAAATACCACAGCGTATCGTTCAGTTCAGGAGTGTTTTCTCCATTTTACAAAGCAAGTGTGGAACTGTCAGAAGAACAAAGAGTGTCAGAGTAAAGGTCATCCCACTTGTTTGCATGTTGCGGCACACAATTTCCAGAAAACAACCGAACGTTAAAGATGAGAAAGCCCTCAGCTGTACATCAACCTCACAAGGAAGCTGAGTGAGTCTTTACCTCCTCTTGAGACAGTGAGTGTAATGAGTATAGCAACACTGTTAGATCCTAGATTCAAGACCGCTGGATTCTGCAACCATACTAATGCTGAAGCTGCAGTGAAACGTCTGACTGCAGAATGTGCCATCATCATTGGAGTTGAACCAGTTCCTCCTGTCCCATCCAACTTCTCACAGCCAGAGGCAGCAGCTGGTCCTTCAACTCAGTCAGGTTCAGTTAGGTTAAGCTTAAGTAAATATATTCTAGATTGAAGCTTAATCCTGAAATGTCTTTAAAATTACTGATGAGATCWAAATATATGAATGTAACGTCTTAAATCTGATATTGAAAGTTCTATTTATTACAAATTCTTATAGAGTGCTAACTTTCTTTCCCCCMAAAATCTGTGTTGCTGTTTTATTTGATCAGTATTTTTAGGTGATGGTCTGTGGGATCTGCTGGAGAGGCAGGTGAGAAATGCCACTGCAGACGCCACAGTGGAGGTTCAGAGAGATATATTTCTCCAACAGAGGATCCACTCCATTTCTGCGCAACTAGATTGTTTATCCCCACCTACCAACTTGCACTGCAGTTTCTGTGCACTCCAGCCTCTTCAGTTCCATGTGAAAGGATCTTCTCCAAGGCAGGAGAAATTGTCTGCAAAATAAGAAACAGACTCAGCACTCAGACTGTGGAACAAATTCTGTTCTTAAATAAAAATCTAATAAAATAACCTCATATGTCTTATGTAGGGATGACCGACAAAAATTTCAGCCAATATTGATATCTTATATAATTATTGCTTTTATGGCCAATAACCGATATTACACAAACACAAATTATATTATACATATACGCACAAACAYACTTGGGTCTTTTTTTGATACCGTAAATAAACGACCACACCTCTAACATGGCTTCAGTTATTCCTGGCTGTGCAGAGTAAATATCACTATCATGATCAAACAGATGCTGCTCAACCAAYCATCTCTCCTCCCAAAAAAGAAACACAAACAAGCTGAAAAAAGTGGTAAATTAATTTCGGGTGTTAATATCAGCCCAGTTTTAAGTATTGGACTGATACCAAAATGAATGCCGATATATCGTGGATCCCTAGTTTTATGTGTTTAATTTAGTAGTTCATGAGCTCTTCCATCTCCTCCCCCACAAAGAAAAAAATAAAAAATAAAACACCACCATCACCACTTTAATAGTAGTTTACAAGATCATGTAACTTCAATTAATTCAAGTAATTACTTCGATAAGTTCACAAAAGCCTGGAACTTGGAGCACAAGTATCATTCAAAACTGTGTTGTGAACAAAGTTAAGATTTTTCAAGTATCTGTGTTTACAAATGCAAGAAGGTCAGAGACATCATGCCATGGAACACTACAGGTGCAGGTCATAAAATTAGAATATCATGAAAAAGTATATTTA
>NW_013953567.1:84387-86594 GCF_001266775.1 Austrofundulus limnaeus
TAAATATACTTTTTCATGATATTCTAATTTTATGACCAGCACCTGTAAGTTTATTTATAAGAAAACATAAGCAACCAAAACTTTATTCATTCACACACAGATGTTTGTTTTTATATTCCTGTGGGGACCGTTTGACTTCCATTCATCTTTTGGAAATTTTAAAGACTAACCCTGACCATTTTCTCTAAAATTAACTTCACAGGTTAATATCACCTGACCCTCAATCTAATCTAAGCTCAATTCACACCTTGGCCCTAAACCTAACCCCCACCCATAATTAGCATCCGTGGGGACCAGGCATTTGTCCCCACGATGCAGATTCAGTCCCTAAGAGGCTGATTTTTCTGCAAAATGTTTCCAACGATGTAGCAAAAACATGCCCACACACAAAATCTGTTCAAAGCAGCACAATGAAAACCTTCTTTCAGACAGAAATATCTCATATTAAACAGCTCAGCTGTTAATGCCGTCATGAAGAAGAGCTTCATTTTGTGTTGCTTTAAAGAGCTCTTCATATTTTTTCCTCTCAAGTTAGTGCAAAAGAGGACTGTGTTGGAAAACTTTGAATAATTAATAACCCTTTTCCAAAGCAAGCTTCAGAATAGCTTCATTTGCCCATCACTAGAAATTACTGTTATCAGAGGGATGCACCAGAATTGAAGGAACAACAACAAATTCCTATGGAACAGTAAATAATGTTACTCCCTTTTTCAAAACTTGCAAGAAAAACCTGTTAATCACCAAACACACTGTGAGGACAAATGGATCACTGCTGGGTGCTGAGTCAGCTCTGTCTTTAAACCCTGGTGGTGATTAGTCCCAATAGACTCCACCTGTGAGGAGCTGCACTCTTTTCCTTTGCCTTTGAACAAAAGAGCAGAATTTCCTAACTAAAATACAATCAGAATCTTAACATGCATGCCTTTTAACTGTGATTGTGTAAAATTGTTAAACATATCAATGAGCCAATAAAGTACAACTTAATGTGACCTGTTTAAACTTTAACAACGTTTCTAACGTGAAGTCTGAGCTGTAGGGCTGAGCTTTATGGTTATAAGTGAGTCCGTTTCTTTTGTACTGCAATCATAAAATCACAAATACTAATTTTAGAAAAAATCATTTTTTCCATCACTATCATTTGTTTTTAGTTTAAGTACTATTGTTTTCAATTTTTTTAAACTTCCTAAAGGCCCTGTCATACTAGACAACTTATGCCAAATTATGAAACATTTTTATGTCTAAATTGCTAATAAAAGTTATATATTTGAGCAATTTGTTCAAATTACATTATGTACACGTCGAAAAGAAGTTTCCTGTTGATTTTTCAATTCCATCTTCAACATAGATATCTAAAATCTTTCATACAGTAGCGTGCATTGACATTTTCAGGGGCAGGTGCTCAAATGGAAAATGAGGGCACCTTGTTTGGTGCACGGAATCAGCRGCTGTCCTAATAATGTGACATTACAGACACATCTTGTACATTGTGCATATTTATCTATTTTAAATCAGTTTTTTTCTGTCTGATACAGATGTTTAATGTTCATCAACACTCTACAGGTTGGTTTCTGTAACAAACTGGCAACAACAGAACAAAACTAGTAATGACAATTTTTGTAGTGAGTATAAAATAACTATAATCAAGTTTATTTTCACAAAATTACTAATGGCTTTTTTGTTCTATATAGGATCTTCCTTCAATCTCTCCATCAAAGAGCTGTTTCCATGATCTGAATTCTAACAATAGCCTATATGCCACGGACATGCGGCCCAGCACTGGATGCCACTCCCAACACTTCCGGTTCACGGTCAACACAGTGTTAGCGAAAGATTTTTTCACCCAACAACGACTCTTAATGATCTCCATAGTACAGAATTAGCATATTACATGTACCAACATWAACACAGGAGACGTACAGGTCCAGCCAAGTGGAAAAAAAAATCACTCCAAAGTGGATTAAAGCCATAAAAACAAAGGAAAGACGTTCATGTTTATGGTTCCAGAATTTAGCCTTTTTCACGATTTCGTGGCTGCTTGTTCCGTGACTTTTTCACATAGAGCTGTGACACTTATATTGTTGGAAAGAGCAGAGTCTGGGCTTTAAATCGATGGGCTATTTGTATGGTTTGGATAATTTTCCCCGACTTTAGTGAACTGAAAACATAATGATTATCAGGCGGAGGTTCTGCTGCTCTCGGTACTCGTG
>NW_013953567.1:87594-92624 GCF_001266775.1 Austrofundulus limnaeus
CATTCATTTTTGTACTGTACTTTTTGGTGTATATATGTATATAAATAAGCATATGTGTTTATGTATATGTGTATATGTGCATTGATACTATATATCACATGTGTATATTGTGGGGTTTTGTTTGTTATCTTTTATTAATCTTTCATTATTCTTCTCAGCCTCTCTTGTATTAAGCTGCAGTAATGTGCAAATTTCCAGACTGTGGGATCAATAAAGTTTTATCTTATCTTATTTTTTCTTAAAAACAGTTTTTAGTCGGTAGGTAAATGGTCACGGTCACGTGGTTGGTCGGCAGTCGTTTTCGCACAGACCTTTCRTAGTTCCTGCACAATGCGCCGACGAGCTCGGGAGAACCCCTCCCTCCCGCTGAAACATACGTCACTGCGTGGAATTTCTCCCCTCCGCAGCAATGCAGAAAAAATGTCACTCAGACGGATTTTTATCCACATCTGTCCTGGTTAAAAAGCTCCACAGTTTCAGATTCCTCCGTGCCTGTTCATCTGTTATGTCTGTTTATCTCCATTCATGAGTTTTTCACGGTTTGACTATCTTTATAAAACTCTGCTTCCTGGTTGGCTTGGGGAACGAGTCGGGGGKTTTTTTTCTTGTTTTTTTTTACTGAGTGGTTGAAGTAAATGCAGTTCATAGCGCTGTCAGCACAAACGAGTTTTTCTCAGTTTGTCTATCTTTAAAACTGCTCAAAACAGTCTGCTATAGTCAGAAGCGAGTTTTTGTTTTTTTCTTCTGCTGTGTCTGTCCGAGCGCTTTCAGTTCAGACCAATCACACATTACCGTCGACAAGGGAGGGGGGTGAAAATGTTCTGCCAAGGGCTTGTGCCAAAAGGGGCTGTCGACAAGACGTTGCGAAGCCCGGTGACATGATTTTCGTCATTAAACTGCGACAACCCGTGCCGACGTCGGCAGTTCGCAGGGAGTATGTTTCCAGCTTGAGTCTTTTAGCATTTTGCAGGTAAGCGAGGTTTTTGTGATCAGTCCATATTACAAAACGTTGATCTGAACCTTCTAGCCAGTGTCTCCATTCCTCTAATGCTAATTTAATAGCCAACAGTTCTCGGTTCCCCACATCGTAATTCTGCTCAAGAGGAGACAAACGCCGAGAGAAGAAGGCACAGGGGTGAGTCTTACCTTTTTCTGATCTTTGTGACAAGACAGCACCAACCCCTAGGTCAGAAGCATCGACCTCTACAATAAACTGTTTTGTTGGGTCTGGATGACACAAAATGGGGGAAGTAGAGAACAGAGCCTTTAACTCACGGAACGCCTTGTCTGCCTCAGGGGTCCAGTTAAAGGTTCTGAGTGTAGAGGTAAGCTGGGTCAAAGGGGCGGCAACTTTGCTGGAATCTCTGATGAAACGCTGATGCAAATTTGCAAACCCCAGGAAGCGTTGGAGCTGTTTACGGTCTTCAGGAACAGGCCAATCAGTGACGGCACGAACCTTTTCGGGGTCGGTACGGAACTGTCCTTTCTCGAAGATGAACCCCAGGAAGGAAACAGAACACATGAAAATCACATTTCTTCGCTTTTACAAAAAGTTGATTTTCATAGAGGCGCTGGAGAACTGCTCGCACATGAGACTCGTGTTGTTTTTGATCTTTTGAGTAAATAAGGATATCATCTAAACAGATGAAAACAAAGTTGTACAAGAAATCTCTGAGGACGTCATTTATGAGAGCTTGGAAGACGGTGGGGGCATTGGTGAGCCCAAATGGCATCACCAGATATTCAAAATGCCCAAGTGGAGTCTTAAAGCTATCTTCCACTCATCCCCCTCTCTTCTCCTCACAAGATGGTATGCATTCCTCAGATCAAGCTTAGAAAAAATGGTTGCGGAGTAGAGCTGGTCATGAACAGAGTCAAGCAGGGGATATTTATTCTTAATAGTTATTTGATTGAGCCCACGATAATCAATACAAGGTCTGAGAGATTTATCTTTCTTCTCAACGAAGAAAAACTCCGCTCCCAGAGGAAATGTGGACAAGCAGATGATTCCTGAGGACAAGGAGTCTTCAATGTAACTCTTCATGGAGTCTTTTTCTACATTACCGTCAAAAGGTTCTGAGGGCCGTAGATCYGGTTCTCGGGCGGTAACGGGGGTAGTTGGCCGCGAGGTGGCAGCAGCTGGTGGGTCAACAGGTGCAGAAGGAATTAATGTAGCCAGTTTGTTGTCTATGGCAAAAACACAATTAGATACTTGATCCAATAATGGTGTGTTTTGTTGGAGCAAACACAATTGTTGGATCATGTTATGATTTTCTAATATCATAGGGTCCTGATAACCCTCAGAGTGTCGGTCACCAGAACTGCTCTTTGGCCTTGCATCTGGCTTATGCATAATGTCAGGTTGTCAAAACAACCAAAGGCGAGCAGCTTGGTAACAAACAGACTCAGAGACTCAGTATAAAAAGTGTATTTTTATTTACAGGTGACAGGTGCTGGTTCAGGGATGTAAGGGAACGGGGAGACTTGGTGAGTTCCAGTTCAGAATGAAGAGCAAATTGTTTGTTGAAATGTTGATTAATAACTCTTTTTCTTACAGGAGAAGCTGGAAGAACTGGCTCTGAGGAGAGGGTCCAATTGGTGACTTCAACAGGCAAGTCCAAAACAGAGTCACAGGTTTCCTGATTGGTTTGAGGCAGACAGGCAGCAGCACAGGTGAGTGGCTCACAGGTAAGTTCTCTTAAATGGCTGGAGTTGAGGATTGGTTCCAGGATAATCCAAAAGGTATTTTCACTGCACACGGGTAAGTAAACAGAACATGGGTTAACAAACTTCAGATAAGTAAATACACTAAAAGGCTGAGGTGCTTTACCCAAGAGCAAGCTATGCATCAGYGCTGATCCTGTCCTCTGAACGGCCTTATGAACCCTTGGGAGCTGATGATCCTGATTATCTGCAGCTGTGATGAGGCTGGTGACCGATCAGGGCAGAAACAAGTGACAGACTCACAGAATGCCTCACCCTGTATTGTTGGCCTGCAGTAACTGTGGCCCCCAGAGCAATTAAGTTGAATAGCTCTGCTATAGATTAATGTACACTTTATGTCATCCATAAACACAAACAATGAAAAAGGTTTATCTTTCATGTTTGTTCAAGATGTTTTTAATTCCACATACCTGTGCTGATTTCAACAAGCCTCTGGTAGAATGGGAAATGTTGGTTCTTTATCCCAGACTCTCAGTTCAGACATGAACCAAAGACCCTGGACACCATAGATATCCGCAGAACATTTTATTAGAGTTGGGTTCAAGGTCTCAGTCCGTCTGTACCGAGCCTGAGCCTCACCAGCAAGAGATGAATAGTTCCCAAAAGAGCACACATCACAGGACCTGTTTGGAAATACTGAGGGTGGGAAATGTACGAGTACCAGCACCTCCCCCTCCTCCTCCAGAGCTCTTTGATCCAAAGTGCCAGCAGCTGAAGTGGAGTGGCTCGCAGGCCAACAGTGCAGGCTTCTGTTTGGTCCTGGGCAGGGTGCACCAAGCCTGGCGTGTGTGAAAATAAAAGATGTTGGTGAAAGCAGTATGTGTCTTTGGTTTGCACGCTGTCAGATGAGGGAGACAGATCGGCACTTCCAACAGCACAACAGCAGTTTCTGTTTTTGACTGAGTTAGTCTAATGACTGCCGTTTGAGTTTGTTTTTGGTAAAAACAAATAGAAGACAAAGGAAGCATGAATCGGTAAATAAACTCTGAAGTCTGCTGAGCTCTGTTCTGAGTGCACATGCAGGACAGGTGAGCTCAGGTCTGATCAGACAGAAGTCATAAAATCTGGAGGAAGACAATATCAGTGAAACTATGCTTTTCTTTTTTCTTTTCTGTTTTTTTAGCAGATTAGTCAGCTTTAAAATAACAAAACACAGTGACTTATTGCAATTGAAAAAAAAGACTATTCTGTTTAACACTTCTTAAATGCACCACTCATTCTTGATTTTATTCAGAGATCAAAACTATGTTGGATAATCAAAATGTGTTATTACATGTCTTAGTGTGCTATGAATAAAACAGTAATTAACTGATATGCACTCTGTCCATAATGAACCCTGTCACAGGTCATTGCAAACAGAGTGTACTTAAAAAGAGACAAGATCAGTTAACAAACCAGCATATGTGTTTTCTCATTAAATTAGACTGTTGTACATGGATCTGGCCAATGTGTAGAAAAGATCTACCCAATCGATGTGATGTCTTGCCCCTGGGGAGAGACCAGACACAGAGGAAAATGAATAAAGTCTTGGTTGTTGGTTTGTTTTGATTCTTTGCCAAAATACACAGCCCAGCCTAAAACAACTGCACACCTGGATTTAACTAAGGTCTATGATGTGGGGTTGCTGCAGTTGGTCAGGTCTAGGTTCAGCAACAGTTTGTGCTCAAAGAATGAGGTCAGGTGACTACCTGAATATACTGAATGACCAGGTTATACCATCAATGGATTGTTTCTCCCCTAATGGCACCAGGATTCACGGGACTAGAATTGTGAAAGAGTGGTTCAGGGAGCACGAGACATCATTTTCACACATGGATTGGTTCCACAGAGTCTTTTTCGTGTATGGGTTCTTGTACTGTGACTATAATCTGGTAATAATATGACTTTATATTCATAATATTATGACTTTATTCTTGTATAATTATGACTTTGATATCATAAGATTATGACTTTATTCTCGTAATAAAAAAAATACTAATCTTGTTGTGTGGCCCCAATACTCTGTTATAGCAGTTAGCTTAATATGGTAACTTCAGTCCTGTTCATTCCTCTCCCTAGTTATACTGTATATTATATATCCAAAGAATATATGTTTTTAAAAACCTCATCTATCCTTGTGTGGTATTTTCGTTTTTATTTTTAAAGGTAGCGCGACCCCTGCTGGTGTTCACCTGTTCCCCMATGTTTGTTGTGTGTGTGTCTCTTGATTGGGTGTTTTTAACTGTAATTTCATTGCGCTCTGTACAATTACAATAAATGAATCAATCAATCAATCAATCAATCAATCAATCAATCAATCAATCAAT
>NW_013953567.1:93217-94207 GCF_001266775.1 Austrofundulus limnaeus
CCCGCTGCAGAGCAGAGACGCAGCCGGAGGGAGGAAAAGCCCCGCTGCAGAGCAGAGACACAGCCGGAGGGAGGGAGGGAGGAGGGGGAGTTGACGGTGAAGGTAGCCCCCTCCTCCTGTCCCCTCCCCGGGTCCAACCAGCCCAGCAGATACTCACAATTTCGGCATGAATCAGGTCCGGAGGGCGGTATCCGCTGCGTCTTCGGAGACACATCCGGGTGGGTTTATTTCCTACTCCAACGCCCCGCACCAGCAGACAGGCTTTTTTCAATTTGTTTTTCCTGCCTCTGTCAGAAGAAGTCCTCGTCCTCCTCCTCCCGCTTCTGCTTCTCTCCTCACGCTCGGGTTTTTCCCAGGGAGAGCGTGTGGTGGAGAGACCTGCCAAGAAAACTACAGGGAGAGAGAGAAAGCTCGCCGCCCTGATGGACACGGGGCGGCAGTGCGCATGCGCGGAGTCACTATCAGAAGCGTGGAAGAACAGGAAAGAGAGTTCATCTGATTAAACCTTTACATTATTATTACCACCTGCCGCCAGGGGACAATCAAACCATGTAAAAGTGTTTCTGTGTTTATTTACATTATTTACACACAAAATTCTAAATTAAAGGACTTATATTCTGGTTTAAACTTTCAGCTCCAGTTCTACAGAAGAAGTGCATCAACTTAAAACTTTTCTTTTTTGTTTGTGCAGATGTAAAGATATCTGTAAGCAAACATAGGCTATCCATATAGTTTGTAATGTGACTACAGAGTATGTCATGTAGTGTACTGGCCTGGAGCCAGGGGTATTTGGGAGTTCGTCAACAAAGGTCTGGCTTTATTTATTTTTTCTTGATTTTTCTTTTTATTCCTGCATTGTGGGAGACCAGTAACATCATGTAGAGTTTGAGGTGCCTTCAGAGCTGAGAGTCACGCTTTAACCGCCCAGAAGATCCTAACACACACACACACACACACACACACACACACACACACACACACACACACACA
>NW_013953567.1:95207-96032 GCF_001266775.1 Austrofundulus limnaeus
TACATTTACTGTATATAACTCTGATTTTATTTCCAATTATGTCAGTTTTGGTCCAACATAGTTTTGGGCCCCCAGATAATAAAAATTTCAAATACACTAATCTAGGATTTATAAATGCAGCATCCAGTTTTTCCTGCATGGTTTTGAGGCAAGATGCTTCTACTTTAAGGACGATTGTGCAGGTGGAAGGAAACAATCCTGGTGAAAAAAACTAAAGACAAAAAATTACACAATGTCTGTGGTTTTAGATGTGGTTACATGCTTTATAATTTTTTTTTTTAATGTTTCTAATAGTACATTCCAGGAATTATAGCTCTGGAAACTCACCAGCTGTGTGAATTTTTCCAGGAATCTGAATTTTCTGAGTCAACAGGAGCTCAATCAGAACAACAATTACAATATTCAAGTAGTGCATTTTTCTGTCAGCATTTTGTGGCATTTACTTCCAAATGCTCAGCAGGTATGTCCTTTATAACAGCGGGCACAACTCCTGCAAATTTAGAAAATAATCTAGTTTATTCTTGTATGCTGAAATGGCATTTGGCTTAATTGTAAAATACAAGCAGGAAAACGTCAAAAAGTCTAATGCAGGATAAGATGTCATGAGATATAATTAAATGTAAACTTAATAACAGAGTTAATGTCCGTTAAACAAACCCCTGGCTGTAACGACACAAAGGGGCTCAGAGAATAAAGTTCAGTTCAACTGTTTGTTCTTAAATGTTTCCATTTATCTATTTGCTGAAAAAGAATTGCAGTATTTAATGTATTCATACAATTTATAAATGATACATTGAAGGAGAGGAGCATGATATGAAAAAAAGC
>NW_013953568.1:0-735 GCF_001266775.1 Austrofundulus limnaeus
ACGCCACATTGAAGCAGTCATTTCTGTAAAAGGATTCCCCACCAAGTATTGAGTGCAGAACTGAACGTAATTATTTGAAGGAGAATATTCTTTCCACTACAAACTCTTTGATATGGAGAGATTTCTGCTGGAAGAATTTAATTAGATTTTTTATTACCCCAAAACAGAAATCTAGATTAGGTGACTCACTGACTCTTTGCTGGAGGGAATGTGGGGTAAGACCTGCGGATTACTTTCATGTGTTTTGGGCATGTCCAAAGCTGAAAACTGTTTGGAAGTATGTGAAACAAATAATCTTTGAAATCGCAGGCATAACCTTGGACCTTTCCTTTGGTGTTGTATATCTTGGAAGGCTTCCTGAGGGTCTCAACCCAAGGGACGTATACTTATTGAAGATCTGTATGGCTGCAAGCAAGAAGGCAATTACTAAACGTTGGCTTCAACAAAACCCTCCGACCACGAAGCTCTTTATAAATATTATAAACATGATCTATAGCATGGAAATGCTGACTTTTTCAATACGCCTCCAGAAGGAGAAAGGAGAGAGACTCTTGGAAAAATGGGTCCGTTACATACCCAAAGATGTAACCATTGACTGATGATAACTCAAAAGCATTCTAATTACTCTGTTTTATAACTTGCACCTAACTTAGTTTCCTGAGAATTTAATCATTCTGTTTGTTTTTTTTTTCTTTCTCTGTTACTTCTTTCATGGGATTATGAACAGAAATATGT
>NW_013953568.1:1560-5773 GCF_001266775.1 Austrofundulus limnaeus
TATTTATTTATTTATTTATTTATTTATTTATTTATTTATTTTCTAAAGAAATCGGGTCACATTTGCGACCAAAGTGGTTGCACTCTAGAGCCCTGCTAACTGTTGTTTTGACAGTCAGGTACAATCTCAGATATGCAAATGAGCTTCATGACATTCCATCTGGTGCACTTTTTATGTTTGTGACCGTGCATGTGTACCTGCGCACCACTTATGTGCAGCTCTGACTATGTAGGATATTGATATCGACTGCAGTTTTCAACTGTCCAGGAGGTGAGGGTTGAAGCTTGCAGGGACAGGGAGCTCCAGCAGACATTCCTAGTTCACTCTCACTATGCAGTTGCAATAATTTCTAAGACACTTTATCATCCATAATTTGTTATTGTGACCGACCTAGTGGTTCTGGCATTTTCTGTTCCATGAAATTAACTTTTTCTTTTATAAAAATCATTTTAAAACAAACCAGTGTTGACCAAATCATCAGCCATAAAACCAGTAAAATCAATGTAAAATTCTTCTGTTTTTTTTTGCTCTTCATTTAATTCCAGTATATTCCAATCCATAGGTTTAAAAACAATAAATATTTTCTTTGTTGCATTTGAATAAAGACAAGTTTGTGTGCATCATTACGGAAACCAGCTAAACACATTACTGTGTTAGTTTGACGGTATTGTTTTAGCTCCGCCCACTTTGCATATGGTTTGCTCTAAATCACATATACATGATTCAATCTAAAGCAGATTTTGTGTGCATCATAAGGGAGACCTGCTCCACACATTTATGTGGTAATTTGAAAAGATCACTGTAGCCCTGTCCATCCGTCCGTCTGTTCACCTTATTTAAATAATGAAAGCCTGTGATGATTCCTACAAAACTACTGGTTGGTTATTACTGAATGGTGTTGGGGGACATCAGCAACGTTTGGCATTGAGTTTTATCTTGTCTTCTTTGTTTTTCTGCCAGAAGGTTATTTTTTTAGTTGTGGGGTTCCTCTGTATGAAAAACATTAAACAAATGAAGGTAAAACAAATCATTCTGCACACTGAGTAAGATTTTGTTCTTTCTTTCAGGTTTATGTGGAATTTGATGACCAGGACTGGGACAAGAGAGAGTGGGTGAAGGTCTATGAGGATTTCCAGCTGTTTCTCCTGGAGCACCAGCTGGTCTGGGCCAAGAGGAAGGAGGGTGGAGCAGCAGCAGCAGCAGCAACAGCAGCAGCAGCAGGAGGAGGAGGAGGAGCAGGAGTAGCAGGAGGAGGAGGCCTCCTGCAGGGAACTAAGGCCAAACACATACAGTGGCCTGCACTGGTAAGACCTGTGTTTTCTACTTACAGAGCTACACTTCAGTCCTGTTCAGTTTTTATACAGCATCATGGGGCGGCTGTGGCACAGTGGTTAGGGGAGTCGATCCTCTAATGCAAGAGTTGGCGGCTCGATTCCTCGCTATTCAGTCACATGTTGAAGTGTCCCTGAGCAAGACACTTCAGCCCTAATGCCTCTGATGTGTCCCATCAGTGTATGAATGTGATTGGCACTGATTAGTCTCCATAGATGATTGTACATGTTATCTCTGTAGAGAGCTAACAGAGTGCTGTGTGAATGGATAAATGAGGACACAGGTTGTAGAGTGAAGAGCTTTGAGTGTCCTGGATGAGTAGAAAGATACTATAAAAGTACAGTCTGTTTACCATTTATACCATCATCAGGAGTCAACCCAGGTCAAGATGGCCTCTCCAGCCAACAGACCATAGAAATGACATAAACAGCTAGAAGTCAGTCAGTTTGTAGATTTTGAGATCAAATTTAATGTGGTCGTATTAACATTATTTAAAACACATACCCCAAAACTCGATTCATTGTACAATATTTTTGCTGAAAACTTGGGCTTGGGTGGCTCAGTTGGTAGAGCAGATGCCTCTCAGCAAGAAGGTCTCTGGCTCAAATCCCGGCCCAGAGACCTTTCTGGGCAGTTTGCATGTTCTTTCCGTGCATGTGTGGGTTTTCTCCGGGTACTCCGGCTTCCTCCCACAGACCAAAAACATGACTGTTAGGTTAATTGATAACTCTAAGTTGTCCCTAGGTGTGAGTGAGACAGTGAATGGTTGTTTGTCTCTGTGTGTGTCTGTGATGGACTGAGACCTGTCCAGGGTGTACCCCACCCCTCACACTGTGACTGCTGGATAACATGAAAGCCTTTATTGTCATCATTTACACAATGAAATTACATTTAAGAACACCCATTCAGGAAGGCACACACAAGACAAAAACATGGGGGAACAGGTGTTCAGGTCATGCAGCATCCAGTTGGGGCTGCTCTACCTTTAAAAAGCTTAGAATACACACAGTAGGAAAATGAGTTTAAAAAATGCTCTGATCCTGTTTACACAGAAACACATGATCATACGCTAAAAAAAAACTACTCACATATAGAAGGCAGCTAAGGAAGGGAGGGGTCTGGGGCTCAAACACATGGGCACCAGTGACCCCCGTGACCCTGAAAGAAAGAAGCGTTGATGGTAAACATACTGAACTTATAGAGCGCTTTATCAAGTCCCTCCACACCCCAAAGTGGTTTACACTTACAAACATTCACACACACATTCACACACTGATGGTGTAAGCTACACTGTAGCCACAGCTCACTGACAGAGGTGGGGCTACCATGCACCAGCACCTCCGGACCCTCTGACCACCATCAGTGGAGGACGAAGGATAAGTCTGTTTTTCTTTCTTATGAAAAAAGATGTGTGTGCATGCACAGGTGATGGTCAGAGAACACATTGTAGTAACCTGTTCATCACACACACAACATGGTGACCACTGTGTGTGCTGTAGGGTATTAGTTGTTAGTTGAGTTTTTTTACAACACACATGAACAGTGTTTTCCTGCAGCTGTGTGCTGATAGTGGTCTGTGTGGGCGTGTTTTTGCTGAGCTTGCTTTTTATCTGCAGCATTTTGTTTAATAAAATGTTCAGAACTTCATGTCCACCCCTGAATGAAGGGTTCAGATAGACCTGTCTAAAATGACCGTGTACGAACTCTTCAGCCAGTGCGTGTGTGTGATTCAGTGTTTTTATTACGTAATAGCAGAGTGCACAGTGCCATCTGGCACACACATGGGAAATAAGAACTGAGACAACCCCCCCCCCCACACACACACACACACACACACACACACACACACACACCCCCCCCCCCACACACACACACACATTGTGTGTTTTTTCTCTCCCTCTTTCAGTTGTTTTCCACTAGTTAGTCATGTCACTTCTGTCTGCTGCTGTTGTTATAGCAACAGCATCAAAGCCTCAAATAGATTTTTTGTTTAAATGTTCATGTTGGTTTGCAGTCCTCAGTGGATCATCTGTAATCACCTGAAATTATTCACTCCCATCTGTAAATGAAGTGGTGAGGCTCAAAAATGAGATGTAGAGGAAACCAAACTGGTGTGGATGTACAAGAGTCTGTGTACTTGCATCAAACGGAGGATTTTGTGTTGACTTCCAATCATTTTTGTAACTTTTTATGCCTAACCCAGACATTTTCACTAAAATTTACCATTACTGGTCTATTCCTAACCAGAACCTGAACCAAAACTAAATTCACACCATACCTCTAAACCTGGGTGAACCAAAAAATCATTTTACATCAGGATCGTGATTCTCATTTACAAAGATTCAAAATCAATTTTAAATGTCCCAAAATCGATTTTTATAAATGAGAAAAGCAAATCCAATGGCTGTCAGCCTCCATTTTGTAACTACAGGGGATGTCCTGACATCACCACACAGCTGCTTCTGGAATATATGAATGTGCAGAAAGCACCGAAACAAAGAGGAAACTACAGGACTGAAGGACAGAGACATTCAACCAGTCCTGTCTTCACTGAAGGCAAAGATTTGGGCTCATTTTGGTTTTTACTCAATGAGTCTGAGTTTGACCTGAGCGAGGTGTTCGAGCTTTGCACAATGAAGATGAAGCACTTTGGAAACACGACAAATGGGCTCACATTATCAGTTTTGAATGAAAAATCGAGTTTGAATCGAATCATGAGAGAGTAAAAGGTTCCCACCTCTACTCATTAGAGCTCAGTAGAGCTACAAATAAAGTTAGGACTGGGAAAATGTCCTCACTTCCCAAAAAGGACCTCACTTTACTAGCAGAAACAAGTACTTGGATGTGTGTGTGTGTGTGTGTGTGTGTGTGTGTGTGTGTG
>NW_013953568.1:5873-15723 GCF_001266775.1 Austrofundulus limnaeus
ATTTATTTGTTAAATTATTTCTTAGTCACTTTTTAACAGTTAAAAAAATCGTGATATTAATCGAGATGGACGATATAAAAAAATTAATTGTGATCTTTTTTTTTTTGCCATATTGTAAACAATGGTTGTACAAGAACTATATAATGGTAGCTGCAGTGCACTGACCTGTGTACATTATGGATGGTTGAATAGTATTAATTCTTACTACCTTAACCTTGTTGCTGCCCAGCCTTAAAGGCTGGTTTCATAAAAAACATGAAGGTGCTTTTAACAGCTGAAGTTCAAGCCTGACTGAAATCTTCAGACTATGGGACTGATTGTGTTAAACAGACAGGTTTTAAACTGTCGGACATCTTTGAATATTTATTCATTAATTATGTTATTCTTCCTCAGTCTACTCACTCTCTTCTCTGCCTCTCTTCTTATCATGTTTTCCCTTATTCCTCTCTGCTCTTTAACCTTTTCTTTCACAAATGCTCTAACTTCTTGCATCCGTCTTTTTAATAAATAAATGTCACAGCTAGGTCTGTCACGATAGTCAATAAATCAATTAATTATGTGATAAAATATTTTGAGGTTGATTAAAAACAGTGAGGACGATAATTTTTATTTGTCTGCTTGCTTGTTTACTTTCATCTCTTCCTCGACTGACCCCTCCCCCTTCTGTTTTCTTACAGTCGGAAGGAGTGAACTCTCGTGGTCTCGTACCTCTTTAACATGAAAGTCCATAGCAATAATTACAAAGGCTGGTTATCAGTGAAACCACAACATTTTTGTTGCAATCTAGCTGCTTGTTTACACATCACTGGTGATGGGAGTCACTGACACTGGCACTTTTTGAAACCAGGTCTCACCCCCACCGAGGTGAGAAGCATGCATGCTCAAACAGCCGGTGTGCAGCAAAAGTGTCTTCTAAGCTAACAACAATTACAATAAATTACAGACAATTAGAGAGTGTTTATAGTTTGTAGGGGAAAAACCACAGAAAATAATCCCAGGCTCAAAGGAACTTTAGTTTATTCCTCAGGTTCGGACATAATCTGTGATCGTGAAGCCACTGCATGAGTGAGAGCCACATCAGGGATGCCAAATAAAAATAAATAAATAAAAATGATATTTTTGCTGCTATTTTCCTGTGCATATTCTCACCAAACACAACACACACACTGTATCTTACAACACTCTCACTCAGCGTATATGACTGAGTCATATATATACAGCATATCTGCTCTTTTAACTCAAAATGTAATAATTTTAAAGGACATTTTATTATGTCCCATTAGGCAACCCTGCCTGGTATTCAAGTGCATTTTTTGTTAGAGCCCGAGGGTCCATTTTTTAAAACATTCTTTAAAAATTAAGGTTTATTGATATTTGAGAGGATGTACTGCATTATTACGCTATTATCATTATATTAGTTTTAAAATGGTCACCAAACAATATTATCGTTTATTCCAATAATTTCTGAGACAATTAATTGTCCAGCAAATTTTGTTATGGTGACAGGCCCAGTCACAGCTACAAATGGTAATATACAATACCTCTGTAATCTGGATGTTGGTTCTGAAGTCGATACATTTTACACAATACTAAGGACGTTCAAGTGATGTTTTTGGATGTTGGTTTTTCCATATTAAGTGTAAAGTTTTGTTGTTTGTGTTTGCAGGCATTTAAGCCTGTGGTGGGGAAGAACCTGTTGTCATCAGTTACTGCAGTAGAATTCTTGCTGGACCGACAACTGGACTTTCTCTCTGATCATACATCTTGTCAACAATACCAGGTAATTCCCAGGCCACACCCACTTCTCTCATGCACTGCGTCAGAATCTGCATCTGGGATAAAACATTAGTTAAATCTTTCACGTGAGTTCGTCCAGTGTGGCTAACCACGCAGAAGCTAAAAAAAGATGACAACAACAAAAAACAACTACTATGATTATAACTACTGCTGATAAAATACAGTATATTTCTATAGTATTATGAACCTACATGCGAAGCAGACGTCATATTGTTTTCGTACTGTTTGTTTTTTTTATTAATTATTTTTTTCCAGTGATTTTTGGTCAACTGTAGCACAAAAACAGCTGCACCAATCAACATGAAATGAGTCAGGACTGTAGATGAGTCTGACCTACACTGCACCAGCCAACGGTTTTATGATAGACCCCATATTTGAGGAGGGGGCTCCTTTCAAAGAGGGGGTGTCAGGACATACAAAAATACTTATAACTCAGAAACTGTTCAACATAGAAGCTTCAGATTTGTTTTGCTTTCAATCAGTGCCCCCACCCCCCAGACCCCCAATTTATCTGAAAAAGGGGTGTCTGTACAAACATAAATGGTTATAGCTCAAAAACTTTTAAACATAGGAGCTTCAGATTTTCTTCGGTTGTTTATCTCTGATGAGGTTTTATCCATCAGGTCAACCAATGCCCCCCCAAACCACTACAATTTTGGGATGCACCTAGTAGTAGTAGTAGTTCTGGTGCGTTTATGCGTGCGGGGGTCGTTATGTTACCGCTATGCAGTATCTAGTTTAACAGTTGTGTGATCAAAAAAAAAAAATCACTTAAACTGTGTCAAATAAAAATAAAAGCACAGCAACAGATAGATGACATGAGCTGAAACATATTTATTTGTTGCTATACTTCTTTCTTGATTTAATTTGATACTTGGTGATGCTTGAATTGAAAATTTTAAGTTCAAAAGTATTGAAATCCTGTTTTTTCCAACTACGACGTATTGCTAAGGTGAAGCCACACCTCCCAAACAAAGACCATGAGAAAGTGATTCATGCTGTCATTACATCTGGTTTGGATTATTGTAATTCTTTGTTGGTTTAGATAAATCTTCTCTGCATCGATTACAAGTTGTCCAAAACGCAGCAGCTCGTCTTTTAACAGGAACTAAAAAATATGAACACTTTTCCCTGGTTCTGGCTTCTCTCCATTGGCTTCCTGTTCATTTTAGATTAAATATTAAGATTTTATTGCTTAGTTTTAAAGCTTTAAAAGGTCTGGCCCCATCCTACCTGTGTGATCTCATTAACATCCACACTTCAGTCCAACCAGTTCCTGTTAGATGGTCCTGGATCCAGGCTAATGTTTAGAGGTGATCGGGTCTTTGCAGTTTCTGCCTCAAACCTTTGGAATGGTTTACCTCTCAGCATTCGCTGTGCAGAGACTGTTGAGACTTTTAAATCTCTGCTTAAAWCTCATTTTTACTCCCTGGCCTTTCATTCTGTTAGTGCATTATCTGTTATGAACTTGTGGAATGACTTTTTCTCTTTGTACGTATTTGTTTAAATATGAGACCAGTGTTAAAGGTCTTTTTTATAATTAATGAATCTTATTTAAAAAGATGGCAATTTGATAAATTGTTTTGTTTTAAGAAATATTTTAAGAAATATTAGTTTGCTAAGAGTTTATTTCAAATAGTGTAATTTTTGTCATTTAGTTTTCGTCTGGTTTATTTATGTTATGGTCTGACCCATTTTTGACCAGTCTTATATCCTGGCATGTTATTGGTTATCGGCTGTTAGGAGGAGAAAGTTATCTGTTATCATTTCTAAAAATAAGTTATCGTCCATCCTTAGTTTCAAAGTCATAAAAAAATCTACTACTATTATAATGTCAATGTCAATTTATTTATATAGCACATAAAAACAAAAGTTGACCAAAGTGCTTCACAATTCAGCCAAACGAATAAAACAACAAAGCAACACAGAAACACAATGAGATCAATTTAAAATAGAGAGAAAAAAACATTATCTTTAAAAGAATCTCAAACTCCAACACATATCAATCAAATATCTTTAAAAGCCATATCACCGTTACTAAAACTTTTTTATCGCAATGTGTGTTATTTAATTATTGTCCAGCCCTAGCTACACAATTTTGCAAGACAGAAACACACATAATCTAATCTGTTTAAAATCATATGATCTGGGGTCAAACTGTGGTTGGAAATAAAGAAAAGTTTATAGTTTGGACACGTCGGTGTGTTCTGCCCCTTCAGAACGAGAGACTTCACAGGTCAAATGACTCACAACCTTTTGAGTTCAACTTTTAAAAACAATTTAAATTCTCCTTCCTCTCACAAGATTCACACTTAAAGTTTGTTCATCAGTGTAAAAATGTTTGTCCTTTTTCAACCAGTGTATTTTAAAGGATGTAAGGTCTTATAAATCCTGTCAGACTGCAGAGTGCACTTAACAATATAAACTCTGCAAAAGTATTTAAAATTGATTTAATTGTTTGGCTCACAGGCCTTCCTGTGCAGGGTAACAGAACAGTGAGTGTGTCACCAGCACACTCACACTCGTGTTGAGTTTCAGCAAATGAACCTAGTGTTTGAAGATCTAAACAAAAGCATTGAAAAACTACCATCTGACTTTTATATCAGAAGAAAGCTCCTTATTGTGCATTATAGTAGTTCTTCTCTATCATTCTTCTTTAAATGATGCTCAGTTATAAGACTGTAGGAGAACAAAAGACCAATTCCCTTGGAGAAATACTGCAACTCAAAGCTCGTTTCAAAGCAGAATTGTCTAAAGATACAAACTTGTGGCTCCTTTAGTAGTTAAACCATGGCCATTTGGAGTTTTACAAGTGGAAAGCTTTGCAAATAAATAAATTAAATTTATTTAAACAGAGGTAATTTTTTCCCCTCTCTCTTTGGAGATGATTCAAAGCTAACTGGTGGTTTGGACAAACTGAAGACAGAGGGACAGAGTCACACTGCAAATGACCAAACTCATTACAAACTATACGAACCACAGGTTTGGTGTTTTTTGAAATTGTGACTTTAGAAAAAAGAAACTGTGGTTTACCTTGAAACTAGAAACCAGCTACAGTATGTGTAGCACAGGAACACAGTTTTCAGTGTGTTTTTTGTGTTGTATAAACTTTATGCACGTGGACTCTTCAGTTTAAGCCCAGGAGCTTGATGGTTCTGCATGGTGTGTCCCTACCAGGTTACAATAATGCATCATGTCATACATTTTAACAAGGCTTTGAAATATGTAGAAACCAATGCATATCCTTAGTCCCAGACAGCCTAAAGTCTACTTAGAAGTTTTTCCAGCCAGACTCACTGACTGATTCCTGCCCAGCCACCTACATCACCTGCTGTATACCAGTGGGTGCAACCATCTGACCTGAAGGAAGCAGGACTCCTCTCAGGCTTCCTCACATCATGGACTGCATGGAAGTACTTCCACTCACCCTCTTTACAGATTCCTTCACTTGTGAATCACTCACGCTTGCACAGAGCCGCCTATTCTTCAGCAGCCCTTTGAACGACACAGCTGTAAATAGACTTTCTCTCTCTCTCACTTCGAGCTGAGGCTCCATGACCACTCCCCTCTCTGTTTATCCAGTTGGACAGGAAAAACGGGGGGAGGAAGAGGGGGCTGGCCTTCAGTCTGTTTGGCATAAAGTGTACAAAGGAGTCCCTGTTAGGAAAGCCGGCTCAGTCTGTGTGTTTCTGTTGCTAGAAGGTTGTAGTGGGAGCTGAGAAGCAGGAGGCAGAAAATCCAAGTTCTTGTGCTGACTCAAGTGTTTGAGTAAATTCCAAACATATGTGCAAATTTAAACACAAAATTGTGCAACTAACCCTTTTTTATAACATTACAAACTTGTAAATCTTAAATCTACCTCAGTTAAATAAATTATTAATAATATTATTAAGTTATTATTATTATTATTAGTGTTATTATTAGTGTTGTTATTATTATTATTATTAGTGTTATTATTAGTGTTGTTATTATTATTATTATTATTATTATTATTGTTGTTATTATTATTAGTTATTGAATGTGTCAGTGTACTACAGCATTCATTCTTTACAGTAAATAATGAAGTCCTATCTTTATATTAATTCAGTCTGACTGTAAAAGAAATCAGTTTTCTACAGTAAGATCAGGATACCAGCCAAACTGAAAACTGTTCTCTTTAATTAAATTTATGTTTTTGTGTCTGACTGCAGAGCAAAGTTTAGTCAGGCTGAGAACAGATGCAGCGACCTCAGTCATTACCTAAAGGTGGTATGAACCAAACACTGCAATGTCCTCAGCAGTTTTGCATCATATCCTGTGACATTCATGTGTTTCAAAACCAGATGGTCCTTTAGAGGATTTCTTGTTGTGAAAACTCACAACACACCGTTGATCTGTTGTGGTGTAACACATCAGCCCAAGGTCCACAGCAGACAATATGAACCTCATTCTCCACACATTTGTTCATTTATGAAAACAAGTATTGGTTGGTAATATTTTTCATTTTATGCTGTCAAATTTTATTAATTCACCTTAATTATTCACTACTATTCTGCACTCATAAATTAAGTAAATAAGCTCAAATTTGGACTGTTGGTAAAGTATTCTGTTGGAACATTTCACCTTCCTTTCTTTAAATCAAAACACTAATGAAAATAGACCACCTTGGACTTTAGTGACCATGTTATCTTGACCTTTCAGAGCACATGCATCTGAGCAGATCATTTTAATTACAGTTACAATTGTAGTTCCAGTTGGAAAGTATCAGTTATTTTATGTTCGACCTACTTCAAATCAAGTTTGAACACAAAAATGCAGCAAACTTTTACAAACGTGCAGTATTGAAAACTCAGTGTGTGCTTGAAGGTCAGGGAGTACTCAGGTGCTGGATGTCTTCCCGTGGGTTGGCTGGTCATCTTCCAGTAGCCTGTCAGCTCTGCTTTTTGCTTTTTGTCATCTGGACTCATAACTGCCTTGCCCATTGTAATACCGATCAAAAAAGATCGTCAAAGTTAGTCAAATTTTTAACATATTGTGTCTTTTGAGGATAAAAATCACGTGGTGCCTCACACCAAAAACAGTTAAGACACAAGACCAAATAAATCACAGTAAACTAAAAGCTAAAATACAATCAGATGAACTGCAACTCAGATGCTAATCTGAAAAGACTTCAGAGGAAACAAATCAATCATGTATGTGAGCTTGTAGAACCCACATAAAACTCTGAGCAATTTGTGATTGAAATATTTCACAAAAAGTCATGTTTTATTTGTGACACACTGTGGTGTATCTAAGCTGTTATGACTGTGGTTATCTGTCATAGCTTGTAGGAGAGTCAGCTTTTTACAGCCATTAGCTGCACATGAAAAACCACTGCAGCATATTTGTTTTCTTTATGTACACAGACAGGCCCCCAGCTTGTTATTTTCATTAGTACTACTGGATTATTGGACAGGGGGGCGTGTTGTTTGTGGCGTTTTGAGTAATTTATAATTGACAGATACCACTGCTTGTGAGCATTTATGTGTACAGCCAGAGAGCAGCTGGGGGGAGGGACTCAGCTGTTGCTATCACTCTGAACATCAGAACACAGGAGAAGTTGTAGAATGGCTTTGACCCTTGTGTCCATCCGTCTGTTTTCTTCTGCTTATCTGGGGTCAGGTCTCGGGGGCATCAGCCTCAGCAGAGACCCAGACCTCCCTCTCTGCAGACACTTGGACCAGCTGCTCTGGGGGAATCCCAAGGTGTTCCCAGACCAGCTGAGAAACATGGTCCCTCCAGTGTGTCCTGGGTCTTCCTCTGGGTCTCCTCCCAGTGGGACGTGTCCAGAACACCTCACCAGGGAGGAGTCCAGGAGGCATCCTAACCAGATGAACCACCTCAACTGGCTCCTCTGGATGTGGAGGAGCAGCGGCTCTACTCTGAGTCCCTCCTGGATGACTGAGCTTCTCAGCCTATCTCTAAGGGAGAGCCCAGACACCCTGCAGAGGAAACTCATTTCAGCTGCTTGGATCTGTGATCTCCTTCTTTCAGTCAGCTCTCTCTTCACCACGACAGACCGGTACAACGCCATGAGGAAGTTCAGCTTAAAGACACGTCCCAGGGTGTTTCTGGTACCAAAAGGTGTTTCTGGTCCCAAAAGTTGTTTCTGGTCCCAAAAGGTGTTTCTGGTACCAAAAGGTGTTTCTGGTCCCCACCTGTCGTTTTGCTCCTCAGCATGGCTTCATAAAAACACTGCAGGATTTCTCAAACATGATGAATGAGTCAGAGCAAGGCTTTGGACATGTTTTTATGAGAGTATAACATTATAACATGATATAAAACTCAAAAAAGATGATTTTACATGATGTTGCCCCTTTAAGGTCACCAAAAAGGATCCCCTCAACACCGTGGCTGTGCCTGGAAATTCTGTCCATAAATGTTATAAACAGAATCAGTGACAAAGGACAACCTTGGCAGAGTCCAACTCTCACCAGAAACAAGTCTGACTTACTACCGGCAGTGCAGACCTAGCTCTGGCACTGGTCGTACAGGGACCTTATGTCAGACAGATTCAGACATGTCCAGTTATGTCTTTTTAGGGTTTTAAGTGTCTGACTCTTACCATGGTCGTATCCACGCATGCTTTTAGTGAGGAAAGTCTTTTCTGAAGGAGCTGAGGTGGTCAGAACATGTCAGTATTGTTACAGGAGGGTCTTCTGAAAGAGCCTTGAATGTTTGTCCCAGTTTTCATGACTGCCATGTGGAAATGTGGAGCTTCACCTCATGTGACACATTCAGTCATCATTTTTACATGTCGTCACCATGTTTTCATACCGCAGTATGACTGAATATTTTCATACCGTCCAAACTTGTACAAGTCAACATTTTTGCTTGTGAATAATTTATTTTGATCATATTTTACTCACAAACATTAAACTATTTACACTTTATGCTTGTTTAGTTTTTGACATTGCCAAACATAAACGTGTATGTATGATACACATACAGTAGGTATGTATATGTGTATGTATATGTGTATGTATGTATGTATGTATGTATGTATGTATGTATGTATGTATGCATGTACGTACGTACGTACATACGTACGTATGTATGTATGTATGTATGTATGTATGTATATATGTATGTGTATGTATGTATGTAATATAATTATATAATTAGATTATGCATAGGGCATCTCACAATGTTATCTAATAATAAAATAAAAGCATGGGACGTTGAAACTACATGAATGAAATTTTTCATGATGTTCTTTAAATTTTAATGGTACTTGAAAATCTTGTTTTCTCTCTTTGGCTACATTCACACTGCAGGCAAATGAGACACAAATTAGATTATTTTTGCCCCATGCAACACATATGTGATTTTTTTAGGATAGTCTGAATGCATCAAATCTGATTTTATTTTTAAATCTGACCCAGGCCTTCAGTATGTGGTATTGAATCAGATACATATCTGATGTTTTCAAGGTGACTGCAGTGTGAACGCTCATGTCACATTACAAGTTTTTCATCAGGAGGAGGGGCTGAAGGATCGATAAGACACTAACCTCAAGTCTCTCTGTTTAAATCTGYARCTCCRTGTGTTTACAGCTCCAAAACACAAGTCCAGTTGCTTCATCTTTTTACTTTTCATTTTCCATGTAGATGATATGATAGTAACGTTCAGCCTCAGTCGTGGACCGTATTGATCCTAAAGTTACTCAGTCAATACTTTGATTTCGCTCCTTGTTTTGTTTTAAAAATAAAAAGCTTCACCGGAGCATCCTGGTCAGAGGCAGGTTCAGATATAAACACTGAACTAAACAAAATGTCATATTCAATCGGCTCTGATTAAACAACTTCAGATTTGAGATGCTAAAAGTAGCATCAATGCTAGCTCTGTAAACACACAGCCAGCTCAAAGAGATGTCACGTCTTTTACTGTGCATGTGGGTCACATCAGGGAGGTGTAGCGTTCACACAGGAGTTTGATGCAGGTCCATCCATCCATCCATCCATTTTCTTCCGCCTATCCGGGGTCGGGTCGCGGGGGCAGCAGCTTCAGAAGGGAGGCCCAGACCTCCCTTTCC
>NW_013953568.1:15823-22553 GCF_001266775.1 Austrofundulus limnaeus
GACCCTACCAGGGGCATAAAGCCCCAGACAGCATAGCTCCTAGGATCATTGGGACACTCAAACCCCTCCACCACGATAAGGTAGCAGCCCAAGGAGAGGCAGGTCACATTCAAAATCTTATGTGAACGTTCACACAAAAAGATCTGATTTTTAAAAAAAAATCATAATTGACCTTTAAGACCTGCAGTGTGAACGTAGCCTTAGTTGTTAAACGGTTTTAATTTTATTGAGATGTTTAGTTGCTGATCCACTGATGTTGTGTTTCTCTCAGGATGAGGTGGACAGTCAAAACCCAGTGTTAAGAGACAACCCTCAGCTCCTCGAAGAAGTGAAGGGCTGGCTGAAAGACCAGAAAGTGCAGGAGATTTTTATGCAAGGTAAACATTTATTGGTTTAAAGTCAGTGTGAAATCCTTTCTAAGCGTTAATTACATATAAATTGTTTAGTCTAACTGACTGTCATTTTACATAACCATTTGGACTGATCTTTCAAAATTAGTGTGAAGAATTTGAACAGCTGAAACATAAATTTTGTGTTTCCTTCAGGACCCTACTCTCTAAATGGCTACCGAGTGCGTGTGTACAGACAAGACTCAGCCACCCAGTGGTTCACTGGAATCATTACACACCACGACCTCTTCAGTAGAAACATGGTTGTTATGAATGATCAGGTACGTATGGGAATGTTTGTAAAGGTTTTATATACTCACTGACAAAACAAGTTTCAACCAAAAGGAATGGTAAGTAATCTGGTCCACATGGAGAAGGTTGATGGCAGTGTAAATAACTTCATGTACAAGAAGCTGTCATGTCTAGAACCATCACTGAAGAACATAAACGGACATTATTAGACCTCATTACCAGCACTTCATGGAGTTTAATGGGGGTCGTATTGTGGGTTTGCAGGAGGCCAGGCTGTTTCGTGAAAATACCTAATATGTGGGGTGTTTGAATGCTACAGTGGTCTAATGTTGGAATGGAACCAGTGGGTGAAGGAGGTCACCTCCTCATTCTGAAGGTTCTGGTCATACAAGACAAACCAAATCAAAGAAGATTGTTCTATTGAATATGTAAAGCATTATACAACCCCATGAGATCTAATAATAATAATAATAATAATAATAATAATAATAATAATAATAATAAAAATAATAATAATAATAATGCATTTTATTTATAAAGCGCCTTTCAGGACACCCAAGTACAATAGAAAAAAGTAAAATGAAGGAAAAAAACTGTAGATACATATAATGATAAGGGTAGTGTGGGAGAAACAGAAATGTGGAGTACAGAACAGTCATAATAAAATACACTAATGTAGACAAATTGAACAATGGGGTTGTGGGGGAGAAACATCGAAGTGAGGACAACAAAAACAGACGTATATTAAAGATCGGAGTTAACAGTTGTAGGCTAATTCTGAAAAGATGTGTCTTCAGGTGGTATTGTGTAATCCATGGGGTAGTGAGTTCCAGAGCTGCAGAGCAGAGCGGATGAAAGCTCTGCTTCCCATGGTGCTGAGGCGGGCAGGGGTACTGAGAGTTGGAGGGAGGAGGCAGATCTTAGAGAGCGGGAGGGTGTGGAGATGTTCAGGAGGTCAGACAGGTAAGGAGGGGAAAGGTTTTGGATAGCTTTGAAGGTGTGTAGGAGAATTTTAAAGATGATGTGGGGTTTAACTGGGAGCCAGTGGAGCTGTTGTAGGACTGGAGTGATGTGTGCAGAGGATGAGGTTTGGGTGATTACACAGGCAGCTGAGTTCTGAACCATCTGTAGTTTGTGAAGGGATTTATTGGGGAGGCCAAACAGTAGGGAGTTGCAGTAGTCAATCCTGGATGTTACCAGGCTGTGTACAAGGATGGCAGTGGAGCAGGGAGTGAGTGAATGACAGAGACGGTTAATGTTGCAGAGATGAAAATAGGCAGATTCGAGTCACATTGTTAATGTGGGATGTGAAAGAGAGTGTAGGTTCTTGACCTGAGGCGAGGGGGAGAGAACGGAGTTGTTAAGAGTAAAGAGAAGATGCTGGGATTTGGAAATGGTGTTTTTTTTTTTTTGTCCCAACAAGGAGGAGTTCAGTTGTGTTATGGTTTAGTTGGAGGAAATTGTTAGAGAACCAGTTATTGAGCTCACTGAGGCAGTCGGAGAGTGGAGGATGAGAAGGTGGAGTTTGGTTTTGTTTAAATGTAGAGTTGAGTGTCGTCGACATAAGAGTGGAAATGGATACCAAATTTACAGAAGATGTGGCCAAGCGGGAGCAGATAGGTTATGAAAAGTAGAGGCCCGAGTACAGAACCTTGGGGAACTCCGGTGGAGATGGGTGAAGACTGGGAGCAGAGCTTTATGAACTGAGTGCGGTCAGAAAGACAGGATTTAAGATAGGATCTGGCTCTGCCATCCAGACATCAGGGGCCTCATGTACAAAGACTTGTGTGGATTTCTTACTGAAACATGATCAAATCCAGAAAATGGCATCCAGATGTAACAAATTGTGCATACGCCGGAATCCACGCACATTTCTTTTGGACATCACAATCAACTGGGAACTGAGCGCCCGTGAGACACCTCCCTGACACGCCTTCATTAACATATGTTAAACAGATGCACATTATTCCCTGCACGTGTGATGAACATGTTCGAGTGACCTCTGCACAATCAGAAATGATTTCTAGATTCAGGAAAATAATGAATTAAATATAATGAGAGTGAGAAAAATTCTTAGGTATAGGAGTAAAATTCACGCGCAAAGGATGAGTGATTGTGTGTCTGTCTGTCTGTGTGTGTCTGTCTGTCTGTGTGTGTGTGTCTGCGCGTGAAGCTGCTGTGGTGCGCACCTGGTGCAGCTGTTCATTCTGGAAATCTTAACTTTGCTCACGGGTTTATTACCATAACTACTGTAAACACAGAGGAACTTAGATGTTTCGTAGAACATGGATGTTTGTTTATTTAATAGTTGATATGAAGGAACGAGTCTCTGCGTCTCAGTGGAGAGTTTTCATGAGGTGACGTGATGCTGGTGATTTAAATTTTAGAATCATATGGATGAGGCTGTTCCATTTGACATGACTCAGCTTTGGGTGGACTGGACTGGCACAGACCCGATCGGTCTGTCAGCTTCCTCTGGAAAGCCTCTGTGGAGCGCTGCTGCTGCACGTGCACGCACAGTTCACGGCTCTTCACTGTGTTGTGCTCCCAGAGCGCCGCAGCTTCAAGAAGATGCAAAATGATTATTCTTAGTAGCTGAAAACAGCTGATGAGCCAGTCGTCCTCATGGATCATAAAATCCTCTCTGTGTATAAATATTCGCTCTGTGTGTTACACTATTTATTATATCCTCCAGTAAGGCTGAATCTGTTCCTGTTGTGTTGTATCATAGTCAGCTATGAATCTTGGTTCTGCATTTCCATGAGTCTACCTACCATCAGAGGTACATATGGCAGTAGAGAAGTGAGAGGATCAATCCTGCCAGTACTGTGTGACTCCTGGCATCATGGTGTGGAACCCACAGAGTCAGACTTCAGGTCACCTCTTGTGCTTCAGGGAATCTTGACACAATGTTACACAGCATCATCCTCTGTCTGCCCTCCTGAGACAGCACCCTGGTAAAGCCTTTAAACAAGACAACACTAGTTTACATGTGATGTGTGTGTGTGTGTCATGGACTGCCTGCATCATGCTGACATCCTCTGACCTCTCCACAATTCAACATGTGTTGGATCAACTCCAGCCCAGCAACAGCTGGATGATTTCAGTCTGCACCAAATCTCTTCATGTTTCCAAACTTGAGTTGGACCACATTCTGTTGACACAAGACCAACAGTGTGCCACAACTGCAAACTCTTTGTTATCCATTTATTCTGATGTTGTAAACTTTGTGATGCAATCATCATTGATAACTCAGTAAATGCACTTTCATTACATTTATGTCACTCAGTCTGAGTGCGTCACTGTTTTGTCATTGAGTGTGTAAAGAAATCCTGTGACCTTTTTTTTTAGAAAAGGATAAGTACAAATGTACTTAGAAACCAGAATGATTAGATCAGAGTTAAATAAATGATCTTTCTGGATGAATTCCCTGATTAAAATGTGAACAGAGTAAAATGTTGATAATTATGTGTATTCAGGTACTAGAACCTCAGAATGTGGATCCATCCATGATCCAAATGACCTTTCTTGATGACGTTGTCCACTCACTGCTGAAAGGAGAAAACATTGGCATCACATCCAGACGAAGGTCACGATCCAGCCAGAACAACAACTCTTCCCATGTGAGTACAGAGACACTTCAACCTAACCTGTGTGTCCCAAAAGAACAATTTGCACATTTCATAAAACCCACGTTTTATTCACAATGAAACACAATGCAACATCAAATTTATAAACTAATTAATTGTGCCATGTTTAGCAGGGTGCATTTATGTCCCCACTTTAAGAATGCTCCATTGCAGTAAAGAAAAATGGGAATTTTGAGGTGATTTGGTTAATGTTTAGGTGGACCACAGTGAGGTAATAATTCTCTGCAAATTCAGGTTTTCACTTTTCATGATTATTGACAGACTAGTGGCATTTATGGTCCGCAGATGAAATAAAAAAAAGTGTAGTCTGCTTTACAGTGCAAGCAACATTGAAGGGTTGATATTTTCTGAACTTTGTCACACTTGTGTCAGTGGTGGTTCAAATAAGGGATGCTCTGACTAGAGATGTGTATGGCAGTACAGAAGTGAGTGGAATTCAATACTGTTTGATGTAAAGACCGAATTCTGTCAGTACTACCGAGTATCTATTCACGTAACATCAAACGGTACCATGTTTCGGTACCTAAACGCATCATTGCGACTGGTTTGGTGTAAGAGCGGTGAGTTTTCCATGCTTGTCCTGAATGCAGCATCACAAGAGCGTAATGACGTCAGCAGCCACTGGTTCAGACAGTACACAGAGGCAGAGCTCGGTCTGAACGTAGCTTGAAAGCCTCGCAGCTCCTGGAGTAAAATTCGCCAAACAGATCACCTCTGAATGATCTGGTGGATTAATTATCTTGTGAGCACGACATTCGCTTGCTCAAAGAAAAAAAAAATACCGCCACTTTGTTTATTTCATCCACCATTAAACAGAGAGCAGCAGAGGAAAACAACAGAGGAGCTTCCTGACAGTCTGAACACGTCTGACCTAAAGAGCACAAGCAGCCAACAAGTGTTGGACGTGTTCTGGATGTTCAAAACGGACCTTAAATACCTTTGATTTATTTTAACTGCATCCTCTTTTCTTTATTTCATTTAAACTTATTTACCTTCATGGACCTCCATCACACATGTTTCTAGTGGGGAAATGACATCAATAGAAACACGTGGAGCTGGATTTTAATTTGTGTAATAAGACAAAACAGTTGTTGTTTTCAACAGTTTTCACCTTAAAGAAATAAGTTACACAACTCATGTTACAATACAAAGAGTTGATGTTGTCTTGATATTTGTTAATTTTATATATTGAGAAATATGTTAAATAAAAAAATTAAAGTTTATTATTGAAAAAACAACACACAAAAAGTACCGAAAATTGGTACCGTTAAGTACCGGTACCGATTCCCAGGTACTGGATATTGGTATCGTATCGATTCAGACGTCAAAGGTACCCATCCCTAGCTCTGACCAGGTTTTATGCTGCCGATGACTAATACAGATCACATAGATTGGCTGGATTGATTTCGATATGAGTGCTGCTGGCTATGTGATTTGGAAAAAATAAATCACCTTAATTTAGACAAAAACATGTTTTTACTTAAAGAGAAAAAATACAAATAACTTTCAGGCAAAATTTAGCAACTACTCAGTCAAAAGGATAACTGAAAAACACTTAAATTTACCTGCTATCAGTAACACTTTGTGACAACCCGCTGTTTGCTATCAGCTGGCTGCACTGTTTTCCTCTCTCCCTCGGCCCCTCCCGTCCTGATGCACTCTTAGACACGCCCTGTAATACACCGTTCTTCCAATGGACTCACCTGATTGGTTGCCTGGTTCAGGGTGTTGCTGTACCACGGGGGTAAAAATGGCAGTCTTTCTCCAGACCCGGTGATAGAAGCAGCACCGCAGACATTACAGCAGTGATTGACGCTACTCATAGGAATTAAAAAAATAAAGAAAGAAAGAAAATAAGACCGAGGCTGGTTAAAACCCTCGAGTACTTATATTTACGTTCTTTCGTCACGCTGAGTGGTGATCCTGTACAAAAGAGTGAGAGAAGACAAAACGCGTCTCCCACACTCCTACGTGGCAAAGCGGAAGTCCTGAGGCGGTGACGTCATCCGGAAAGAAAAAAAAGGGTACGGGAGTTTTTGCCTACCCCTATTATTTGGACTTTGAAAAGAAAAGAAAAAAACAAACAAACGGACACTTATTGTTTTTTGTTATTGTTTGATTGTGGGGTTTTATTTATTGTTTATTCATGGACATTTTGAAAACACAGGACTGAAAAAAAGAAGAACATGTAAATAATTATTTTCTTGTTTATTGAATATTTTTTGTGTGTGTATATATATATAAAAGAAAAAACAATGTATTTTTTGTCATTCATTTTAAGGGTCTACACCATGAAGTGTATGGTCCTGATGTGTCAGGTTTCCTAGAATACAAGGTAAAACTAATATCCTACTTGTCAGGAGGGATACCTGGCTGGCACCCCTTTATATAAAAAAACAAACAAACAAACAACAAATTAAAACCTTGTAAACGTCACAA
>NW_013953568.1:22563-35870 GCF_001266775.1 Austrofundulus limnaeus
TCACTGTAGAATATCGAAAAGGAAAATATAACACAGTCCCAGATGCTCTGTCACGGGCCCCAATCGACATTTCCAACCATGCCCCAGTTACCTGTGCAGTTGTTCTCCGGTCAATGCGAGACACTTCCCGCCAACTACAAATAACTGATGAGAACATCTGGAAAGCTCAACAGGAAGATCCTTTTGCACAAGACCTCTACCAACAAATAATAGAAAAAGGATCAGTACAGGAAACACCGACCATCAAGTACACCATTCTAGAAGACAAAATTTACAGAGTTGTTCAACTCCCACACAAAACACTTTACCAAGTTTACATTCCTCCATCACTCCGTCACCAATTACTTCATCACAACCATAATGACCCCCTATCTGGACATTTTGGGCGGTACAAAACCTACAAACGACTACAAGCCTTGGTATATTGGCCAAGGATGAGCATGGATGTTCGAGACTATGTGAGATGTTGCCAAATATGTCAAATGTACAAACCAGAAACACGAAAAGCCCCTGGTAAACTACAGCAAACAGAAGTGAATGCACCATGGGAAATGATAGGTGTGGACCTTATGGGACCTTTCCCACGAAGCAGTAATGGCAACATCCATCTCCTTGTTTTTGTGGATTATTACTCTCGGTGGGTTGAAATGTTTCCCCTTCGCAAAGCTACAGCAGAAACAGTGTCTCATTACCTAACCAAAGAGATTTTAACACGATGGGGTGTACCAACATACATACTATCTGATCAAGGACCTCAGTTCATTTCTTCTACCTTTGACGAAACCTGCAAGAGATGGAACCTCACATCAAAAAGAACTACAGCCTACCATCCACAAACCAATCTCACAGAAAGAATTAACCGTAACATCAAGGCTATGATTTCATCATATGTTAATGGAAAACATAAACATTGGGAYAAATACCTACCAGAATTTCGATTTGCATTGAACTCTGCRGTACATGAATCCACAGGCGTGACCCCTGCTGAACTAAACTTGGGACGACCTCTTAAGGGACCATTGGACGCAGAACTTCGTCCAATCTTGTCTGACCCCGACACCCCTGTGTATGCTACYGCAAAGCAGCTTGATGAACTTCGCCAGTTTGTTGATGTCAACCTGAAAAAAGCCAAACAAAGACAAAAAAGGAACTATGATCGTGGAAGAAGRGATGGAAACTTTGCAGAGATGGATCGTGTATGGATTCGCTCACATCCTTTGTCTAAAGCAGATCAGTCCTTTACTGCAAAACTTGCTCCACGATGGAAGGGACCATACCGTATCACAAAAAAGACCGGCCCTATAAATTATGAAGTAGTGTTGGAAGACACTGGAGAAGACCTACATGTGGTTAACATATCCCAACTCAAACCGTGTTACCCTAAAGCAGAGGAATGGGATAAATCGCAACGTCAAAAAGTCATGGAAATATTTGATGAAGAAAGTGATGACGAAGATTTCCATGGATTCCTTTCTTCTGACCTGATGGAAAAAGGAGACAAATAAATACAAAAGAAAAAGAAAAAAAAGAAAGAAGCAACTCCCTTTTATCATCAATCTTAAAAATAAAAAAATAATAAAAAATAAAAAATAAGCATTTTTTTCCTCTCTTTTTCATGATGGAATATCTAGAACTGAAAAAAAAAATCAGATAAAATGGAACCTGTATTTACCCTCAGTAGTTCGGGACTTCTCAAAGGGGGGGGTGTGTGACAACCCGCTGTTTGCTATCAGCTGGCTGCACTGTTTTCCTCTCTCCCTCGGCCCCTCCCGTCCTGATGCACTCTTAGACACGCCCTGTAATACACCGTTCTTCCAATGGACTCACCTGATTGGTTGCCTGGTTCAGGGTGTTGCTGTACCACGGGGGTAAAAATGGCAGTCTTTCTCCAGACCCGGTGATAGAAGCAGCACCGCAGACATTACAGCAGTGATTGACGCTACTCATAGGAATTAAAAAAATAAAGAAAGAAAGAAAATAAGACCGAGGCTGGTTAAAACCCTCGAGTACTTATATTTACGTTCTTTCGTCACGCTGAGTGGTGATCCTGTACAAAAGAGTGAGAGAAGACAAAACGCGTCTCCCACACTCCTACGTGGCAAAGCGGAAGTCCTGAGGCGGTGACGTCATCCGGAAAGAAAAAAAAGGGTACGGGAGTTTTTGCCTACCCCTATTATTTGGACTTTGAAAAGAAAAGAAAAAAACAAACAAACGGACACTTATTGTTTTTTGTTATTGTTTGATTGTGGGGTTTTATTTATTGTTTATTCATGGACATTTTGAAAACACAGGACTGAAAAAAAGAAGAACATGTAAATAATTATTTTCTTGTTTATTGAATATTTTTTGTGTGTGTATATATATATAAAAGAAAAAACAATGTATTTTTTGTCATTCATTTTAAGGGTCTACACCATGAAGTGTATGGTCCTGATGTGTCAGGTTTCCTAGAATACAAGGTAAAACTAATATCCTACTTGTCAGGAGGGATACCTGGCTGGCACCCCTTTATATAAAAAAAACAAAAAAACAAACAAACAAATTAAAACCTTGTAAACCGTCACAACTTTTAAGAGATTGAAAACATTAAGGCTCTCAACACACTAAATTGTTCAAAAATCAAACAAATTGCGAAACATTTCCTAAATCCAATAATGTTAAGTAAAAGAGGATACAACCAAGTTAAATGTGTGTTGCATTCAAATAAATTATTTACATAAATCAAAAATACCTGAGAGCACAAATTATTGTTTTTCATTGTTTGTCACTCGTGAAACCTACAGAGGATAAAGCTACGTTTGTTCATGAGGAACAACACAGTGCTGAGGAGCAGGACATCTTATTTTGTTTAAAGTTATTTTTCTGTCTGAAGCCTGTTATTAAATTAGCTAGAAGAGCAGCTGGTTTGATCCCATGTCTTTTATCCATTGCTGCCATTAACAAAAAATAAAATAAAAGTAAAGTTTTTCCTCTGCTGACTCTTCACCTAGCCTGGCCCTTGCCATCAGGATGAATAATGAGAGGGGTTATCTTCTCTAATCTTATAGGGCCTTACAAATGATTTTAACGTCAGCATTAGTAAGTTAAATTGGACGATAACTGGTAGTCAATACAGGGTCTTTGTCTGGTTTTAATAACAAACTGATATTGGCTGAATTCATATGTACTGGAAGTCTGCCATGATCCTCTGACTCCTGTAGCATTTTGTGAAGTATTGGTGCCAGGATATTCCAGAATGCTTTATAGAATTCTGCTGGAAACCCATCCGGACCTGGTGCTTTGATCTTAGGCATGCCTTTTATAGCGTTACAGAGTTCGGCTGATGTTAATGGGGAATCTAGTTCTGAAGACTGACTACTGGATAATTTTGGAAGTGTTGTTTTTTTCTAAAAAGTGATTAATGTCCTCATCTGATGGATTTGTTTGCGGGCTGTATAATGCTTTATAGAAATCTCTAAAAACACCGTTTACTTTTTCTTGATCATAAGTTATGTTTCCAGTTATGTCTTTAACACCATATATAGTTGTTCTCTCTTTATTAATTTTTAGTTGGGTTAGCTAAAAAGCATCCTGATTTATTACAGTGCTCAAAGTTTTCTAATCTAAGTCTTTGTGTCAAGAATTTGTTTTTTGTCAATAAATTTATTAATTCAAATTTTGCTTTCCTTATTTTTTGCTTTATTTCTTCACTTTGCAAGGTTCCTAACATCTCTATTGATTTCTCTAATTCCTGAATACGTTAATTTTCTTTTTTCTTTTTATTTGTTGAGAATGATATTTTTCCTCTCATCACTGTCTTCCCTGCCTCCCAGAGAGTAGATGCAGATGTTCCTGGTAAATCCTTATATTCTAGATATGATGTCCATTCATCTTTAAAATATTGAATGTAACATCGGATCTTCCCCTGGTACTGGAGACTCACTGCTTCACCCTTTGAGTGTCTGGATCAGGTGGAATTAAGGGTGACCTTGAGAGACACTCACTCATGCTACTCAGAGAACCGGAGTTACGACAGAAACCAAGACTTGTATGTAGGACTGGGCAGTATGATCTCAAATTCATATCACGGTATAAACTGAATCCCTTCACGATAACGGTATATATCGCGGTAGAAAATTATCATAAAAATTAAAGATAATGTAATTTTTAGAGCTTTTTTTCCAGAAAACTGTAATCAAACCCAGCATTTTGGCTTTAATATCTGCCTGTCATACAATGAGCTTCTGCCTGCTGAACTGACCCACTGCTCCGCGCTCATCTTCATCATCTTCATCATCAGAGCAGAAGCTGACTTCACATTAGCAAGATGGATTTATGACTGAACGAATGTCCGCGTCTTTTTTTAATTATCTCTATGGGTAACAATACATAAAAGAAAGTTTTTTCTCCAACAACTTGGGTGTGAAAAAATACGGTTGTTAAAGCTTTGCTCTGTGTGACGTGCAGCGGGAGAGTCGGGGGTGATCCCAACATAACTTTTCTACTGCAGGAGGGGGAAATTTTGAGGATTTATTCTCTATACGTGTTTTAAAACACTATAATTTCTTCATTATTCTTCGAACTCCTCCTGCTCAGTTGTCTCTGCACTCACAGACATGTTGACAAAAGTGCGATGACGTAACTGACAATATGATGGTAGAGGATAAATTTCTACCGTAGGCCAATTTCATACCGTTTCTACTGTCTATCACACAGCCCTACTTGTACGCCAGATTTGGTTTGTTTATATGAGTTGGGGTTACATGAAAAGGTTATAACAAGTATCCTCCCTGTTGTAGATGGCTCAGTTTTGAGAAGTAGAGTATTTTTTCTCTGACTAGAATTAAGGTTTTAAGGCTGGTGTGAAAAGAGACGTGAGCTGCCATCAAACCCTCCAGTTTCCAAAACTTCAAAGCAGTTCATGTAAAAACCTTTAGTTTTACATTAACAATGATTCAAGTGTTTAATCTTGCTGGAATTTACCCAGACTGCGCCAAAAGTGCTACAGCTAGCTGTTGCTGCCACTTTTACAAACGATCATACAATAATTTGCTTGCTATTGTTCTTTCTTCAGAACAGGGGCTGCAGATGTGAGTTTTCTTTAAGCAATGATAACCCTCTCCTTCTTACAGAGTCATTACACACGAGCCCAGGCCAACAGCCCCCGCCCTGTGATGACATCATCAGGACCAAATCCCAAGAGCTCCCAGGGGGCACTGGTCCCACAGCAGCAGAGTCAGCTGCAGCAGATCCAGCTGCCGGTCAGCCAGTCCCACCACTCGCCCAGTGGGACCGGGCGAGAGCTGAGAGAGCAACGTAACTCCCGCTCTTCCAGGAGGAAAGGATCAGACAGCAGTGTTCCAGAAGAGGACAAGGACAGAAGAGACGAGACCACGGGCCGAGGTGAAGTTATTTTGCATCACAAAGACACATGTTGGTTCTGGTAACAACCATTCAAACGATGGTCCCTGGTCCATCACATACAGATGACCATTTTTGCTCCCACTCACACCAGGGTTCATTTTATATCTGTTTGACCAACATAACATATTTTCACACTGTGTGAGGAAAGTGGAGTACCTAAAGAAAACCCAACAGGGAGGGATAACATCCAAAAGTTTGTCCAAAAACGACCCAACCAGGAGTAAACCAGAGATTATCTTGTTGTGCTAACCAGCTTAGCCATCGTGTGAAACAATGTTTTTATGATTAAAAACAACTGGTTTGGCAATTTCATGCAGCCTCTGCTCATGTCTAAAAATATCCTTGAACACATTTAGGGCTGCACAGTGATTTATAGGGTTAGCACTGTTTCCTCACAGCAACAAGGTCCAGGGTTCAAAGCTTAAAGAGGACCTTATTGTGTATTGTGTCGAGTTTGTATGTTTTTTTTGTGTGTGTGTGTGTGTGGGGGGGGGATTACATACTGCTCTGGTTCCCTCCAACAACATAACATTTTTGTGTGAAAATGTAACTGTAACCTGCACCCACAGGTGGGATTGTTAGACCCTGTTTGGGTTGGGCAAAATCGTACTGTGTGCAATTAATCATAAAAAAATATAATCAAATATTTTTTGGCACTTGATAATTAACACGATATTTTTTAATGATTAATATGATTAATGCCACCAGACAGACTGACTGCAGATTTCCTCAGTCAGTCCACTCGGTGCTCCTCTCTGCTTCAAATACTGTGTGATGAACATTTTAAAAGTTCTGTAATTTATTTATCATAACTCCGGTTTTACTTGAACTATCAACACAATTTAAAATTTGATGTATAGCCTGAAGTCTGTACTTTTGGCACAGTTTGGAACAGATTTTCACAGGAGCAAATCTTTCCCACTAGAGTGATTTAAATTGGTCATGTGACTAGGACATGAGGGTGTCCAGAGACTTCAGGGGATTAATCGTCATATTAATCATTATCGGTTTAATACTGCAATTAATCGTGATTAATTTTTTCATCAGTATCGCCCAACCCTAGACCCTGTGTGGTCCTGAGATGGACTGGACTTTGGGGTGGCTGTGGCAGAGTGGTTAGGGGAGTCGTCCAGGAACTGGATGGTCGCCGGTTCGATCCCCTGTCCAGCTGCTTCAGTTGTTGTGTCCTTGGGCAAGGCAGTTCAGCCCAATGCCTCTGATGTCCCATCAGTGTATGAATGTGATTGGCACTGATTAGTCTCCATAGATCAGGGGTCCCCAAACATTTTCCCCAAAAGGGCCAAAATGAAAATCTATCTATCTATCCAGGGCTGCGGGCCAAATGCAGTAATATAATACATGAAATACAAATACTTTTTAAAGTAAAGTCCTTTATTTTTAACGATTAAGCTATGCAAAGGCCCTCTTTTGTTTTACTCTGCACACTTGGAGAAAGTCTGCCATACGCTCAAATAGCAAAGGCTCATGGGACATTTCATAAATAGATAAAATGAGTTTTTGTGGTCTTATAAAGTGTGCAAATCTACATGTGGGGTTAAATCTGATCTAAATATTTCTTGTCATTTCATGGTTCATGTTTAATCCTAATAAATCAAAGATAAAGTCAGCACCATGAATGAAAACTACCTTCACTGCAGCCCTTTTATATAGTCATTTGACCAGTGGAAATACTGTGTTTCTATATAGGATAACAGGTTACAACCTTGTAACTTTGGCATCTGTTGGTGGGTCAAATCAGATGGCTTGGTGGGCCCCACTTTGTTGTACATGTTAGCTCTGTAGAGACCTAATCGAGTGCTGTGTGCATGGATAAATGAGGACACAGATTGTAGTGTGAAGAGCTCTGTGTGTCCTGGATGGATAGAAAGACACTATATAAGTACAGTCTGTTTACCATTTACTGATGACCTGTCATGGGTTTAGCCCACCTCTCACCTAGTGAACATTGGAGAAAGGCACCAGCTCCATGGATATGTGAATATCGAACTTGTTGCACTTGTATAGATCTTGTGAAAACCTGTGTGTTTTTCTGTCCAACAATAACTTTTGTCTTCTGTTTGTCCAGAATCAAAGACCAAGGTGAAGCTGGCAGTGAACAAACGCAGAAAAGGGGAAGAAGAGGAGAAAAAAGCAGGTCTAAAGCGGCTAAAGCCCGACATGACGTCCGACCTGTCAGAGAGTAGTGACTCAGAAAACCCACACAAGAGGACCACCCCCTCCTCATGTTCCTCCTCCTCTTCATCATCCTCTTCCTCCTCCTCGTTCTCCTCCTCCTCATCCGAGCCCAACTCTGAGAATGAGCTGAAGAGTCGCAGCAGTGATGTGACACAGAGCTCTATTAGTAGAATGGAGGAAGATGAGAAGCAAGTGATGAAGGAGTCTAGGGTGAATGATTCCTCATCACTCATTGGTTGTGTATCCCCGTGGGCGGAGCTTCAGGCAGCAGATGATATTAAGAAGAGTACAATAAAGGAGTCAGGTAAAATTCTAACAAAAGAAGAGGGAGACTTGGTGACAAACTCTCAGGTCAGCTGGTCTCCAATACAACAAACTCTGTTACCTGACATTACCCAGAGTGGACCTGCAGAACCCCACAAGAACCCAGTAAAAGGTGAGCTACAGCTGACAGCCTCCTCTCATATTATCTCATCATGTTGATTAGTGTTATCTGATGTTTAATGCCTCTGTTTCAGCATCTGCTCGACTCCAGACACATTCGCTGTCTCAGCTCCACAGCAGCAGCATCATCGACATCACAGACGACGCCCAGGCCACCGTGCACCGGGAAAGCTCAGAGGCTGTGTCGGCGCTGCTCGCCTCCCAGAACGCAGAGTCCACTGCTTTCTCACCCTACCTCCCTCTCAACCCGTCCCCTGTCTCCTCACCTCCCATTCCTCCATCGCCCTCTCCGTCAGAGGGGTGTCGCAGGGTGGAGCTGGAGCCTCTTGTGAAGCAGCCCAGCAGCACAGGAAGTGGCATTACATCACCCAAGAGTTCAAGCAGCAAGACCGAGTTTGCTCCCTCAGAGGTCATCAGGTGAGAACAGAGCAAAACATTTAGAGCATGTTTGAGCTAATCTTTCAACAAGTGTGTAACAAGTGTGTTTGTGTTTGAACAAAGTGGGAACAACTAGATTTAATTAGTTAATCAAACAGCTAAGGTTCTTATAGCCTTTCCACCTATACTGCCAACACTAAAACATCGTGAAACAAAGTGTATTCAGTGCTTCTTTTTTAGTTTCTAACTGAACAACTCATAAATCAAGGGTTGGAGGAGTGTTAAATGTTTTAATGTTTTCTTTCTAAAGCAGTTGTCTTGTAAATGACACAATAATGTTTAAATCAAAAACATTTTTAAACAAAACTATTGCAATGCACTGCTCTCAAACAGATGCTCAGAAACAAGATTTATTACACCAAATTGGACAAGAAAGCAGTGCATTATTTTACTTTATGTGAAAATGATTAAATGTTTTTATCTGTTTTCTTCTGTTTTGTCTTTAAGGCCTGTCACATCTATAGCTGAAACTGTGCCAGGGATGGAAGAGAAACCTGTCTTACCTCATCACCTTCATCGTCAGCAGCAACACAAACAACTGCAGCCGTTCACGTCTTTCCACCACGGAGAACACCCATCTGTATCAGAGGAGATGAGAAAACCTCCACAGCAGCAACCACCCCCCCACAAACTGAACACAGCCCACCCTCCTGAAATAACCAAACCCAAAATGAGCCCGAGCCACAACTCAGTTCAGCATGACTCCTCAAAACAAAATTCCCTGCCCCCCAGTGACTCTCCCATCCACCCCTACTCCACCACAAACCCAGCTGACCATCATAAAACTAAACCCCACCGTGGCCTGCTGGACATGTCTAAACCTAAACCAAACACTTCTCCTGAGGTGTCTAAACATAAAATACTGCGGTACTCTGATGCATCCCCACCTCCACCTGCTCGTGTTCCCACTAAAATAGACTCGGCAGAACCCCCACGGTCTGATTTCAAGCCTATGCCAATGCGGTCAGAGGTGTGTGGAGTCAGCAGCAGCACTAAGAGTCCGCTGATCATTGATAAGAATGAGAGTTTTACTGTTTACAGGGACCCAGCACTAGTTCGCTCTGATGCCGAGAACACATCCTCTTCAGCCAGCTCTTCTAACCATGTTACAGCCTATTTACCCCCACACCTACACCCCCTTCACCCCCCCTCCCCTCACTCCCCGTGCCTCACACCTGCATCACACCCCCACACTGCCTCTCATCTCCTCGCCCCTCCTCACTCCTCAGCCCTGCCCCACCCTCACCTTTTACCCCCTGGAATGCTCCCAGCAATCCCACCTTCTGCAGCCTCTCTCTTTGGAGGACATCCTCGTCTGGACCCCCCCACGGCTTTAGGTCACCTTGCCCTTCCTCACCCAGCAGCTACACACCAGCAGCAGTTCCTACAGGTGGAAATTCTGATAATCTCTGTAGTTTCTTTCCAGTTAACCAAACATATTCCTTCAAAGTAAGTTGTACTAAAAAGGTTTCTGTTTTAGGGTCCCTCCAGTGCAGCAGGGCTTGGACTGTACCCCATCATTTGGCAGTACCATAACGGAACACCGACCTCCTACCCTCCTGGGCTCAGCCTGCAACCCACTTCTAAGTGGATCCATTCTGAAAATCCAGTCACTGTGAACTCTGATGGTCCTCTCAGAAGGGTAGGTGTATTCACTAAAAGTCTGTGAGTTTATTAATGATAGTTCAATCAATCAATCACCTTTATTTAACCAGATGAGAACCCACTGAGCTCAATATCAGTGTGTGAATGGRTGAATGTCTGTTAGTGTGAAGCACTTTGGGGTCCGGAGGGACTTGAAAAGCGCTCTATAAGTTCAGTACCATTTTACCAAGATCTCTTTTCCAAGGGTGACCTGGCCAAGCAGTCAGCAGCACACGTCATGAAAATAATAACCAAAAACAGTTTACAATTCAGACAACAAGTACATAAAACAAAGATGAACAAAGAAAGATATCAACGTTCTCAGGCAAAACATGGTAATAAACTTGACAGTGACTAAAGCTCCATGTTGCAGTAAAATTACAAGTGATGAACTGAATAAACAGGAAATGGTTGACAACAGACAGAAACAACACAGACAGTTAATATGTGAAGTTTAAAAACATTGGCAGTGATCAAAGGTCCCACTAACACTATGTGTTAGGGCTGAAATGAAGGGTCTTAGAGAGTTCAAGTGTAGATGAAAAATGTTGGAAGATGATGTGACCGAAGAGAGTCTACGTTTTTGAACCTCAATCACAGACAGAACTAGGCACCCAGCCAGAAGGCTGCAGGTTAAATCAAACTGAATGTAGAAACAACAGTGGAAACAGCATTGCTGTTTACTTTTTTTTAATCCATATTTCAAAATAAAATGTTTTGTGTGTATGCATATGCTGCATGCTCCATATTGCCATCTGCTTCCCAAAAATCCATCTTCTTCTGCTAATCCGGGGTCAGGTCTCGGGGGCAGCAGCCTAAACAGAGAGACCCAGACTTCCCTCTCTGCAGACACTTGGACCAGCTCCTCTGGGGAAATCCCAAGGTGTTCCCAGGCTGAGAAACATAGTCCCTCCAGTGTGTCCTGGGTCTTCCTCTGGGTCTCCTCCCAGTGGGACGTGTCCAGAACACCTCACCAGGGAGGAGTCCAGGAGGCATCCTAACCAGATGAACCACCTCAACTGGCTCCTCTGGACGTGGAGGAGCAGCGGCTCTACTCTGAGTCCCTCCTGGATGACTGAGCTTCTCAGCCTATCTCTAAGGGAGAGTCCAGACACCCTGCAGAGGAAACTCATTTCAGCTGCTTGGATCTGTGATCTCCTTCTTTCAGTCACTACCCAAAGCTCCTGACCATAAATGAGGGTAGGAACGTAGACTGACTGATAAATTGGTGGCTTCACCACAACAGATCAGTACAGCTCCTGCATCGGACACATCACTGCAGACGCAGCAGCAGTCCGCCTGTAGATCTCCCATTCTATTTTTCCCTCATTCGTGAACAAGAACCCAATATACTTAAACTCCTCCACTTGGGGCAGAAACTCTTTCCCGACCGGCCTTTTCACTCTCAGCTGCCGTGGGAGCTGGAGATCAGGATCTAATGAAGCCAATAGGACCACATCATCCATAAAAATCAGAGATGTGATCCTAAGGTCACCAAAACAGATCACCTCAACACCTCAGCTGCTCCTAGAAATTCTGTCCATAAAAGTTATGACCAGAATCGGTGAAAAAGGACAAACTTGGCGAAGTCCAACTCTCACTGGAATCAAGCCTGACTTACTGCCAGCAATGTGGACCAAGCTGTGACACCGGTCGTACAGGGACCCAACAGCCCGTGTTCAAAGCTCTCCAGGGGATGGGAGTTGAAGCTCAGTCTGATGGGAGAATCTACCAGATGTTGCCAGCGGACCTTCACTAGTACCTTTGGTGTACCTTTGTGTCTGACAGGTCTGCCCGGCCTCCTCCCCCACCATTGGCGCCAACTCATCACCAGGTAGTTGTCCGTTGATAGCTCCGCCCCTCTCATCACCCAAGTGTCCAAGACTTGCGGCCACAGATCAGATGAGACAATAAAAAAGTCAGTCATTGAACTCCAGCCTAATGTGTCCTGGTGCCAAGAGCACATAAGGACAACCTTTTGCTTGAACATAGTGTTTGTTATAGACAATCGATGACGAGCACAGAAGTCTAATAACAAAACACCACTCTGACCTTAATCGGCGGGCTTAAACTTTCAAAATTTATGCAATGCTCTCATTCATTATAATGGTTGTGTTTTTCCTACAAAGGTTGGAGCTGAGTGGACTCAGTGTAAATTGGGGGCTAACATGATGCAGGCAGTCCTTGGACATGTGTTAACAGGTGTTAACAGGTGTTATCTTGTTGAAGGACTGTAACAGGGTGCTGTCTCAGGAGAAACTGGAATAATACACAGGGTTTCCATGGGTCCTTGAAATCCTTGAAAGTTTGTGAATTTGAAAAAATAATGTCAAGGCCCTTGAAAGTTCCTGAAAACAGCTAAAATAGCCACCTGTCCTTGAAAGTCCTTGAATATTTGGAGGGGGGATTTGAAATTGATGACCGCTGTCAATATGTGATTATTATTTTTATTTATTTTTTGTTTTGTTCTGCGCTCCTGTTTCCTGTATGTAGTGTATATAAACGTGTGCATAACAGTATGCGGTCTGCTCACGAGAGATTACGTGAATTGCCTGTCACATTTCAGAGTCCAGTTGCGCACGATGACATGCCTGGAAAATGTAAATTTCAGGACGCCTGGCTTGCCAAAAAAAGCTATTCAGAGCAGGGCTTCAAGTTCTTCATCACTACGACAGAATTCTGTCACTTTGAATGTGGCCAGGATGGATTTCCATCATCTGGAAGAGGGGTGGGGGAACAACAACTCTGGTTCTGTTGCGGTGTTGTTAAAGCCGCCCAGTCACACCTCTACTTTCAACAAATGAAACTAGGGCTGCAACAACGAATCGATAAAATCGATAAAAATCGATTATTAAAAGCGTTGGCAACGAATTTCATTTTCGATTCGTTGTGTTGTGGGTGCCTCGCCATGCTGCGGAGCTGATGACGTCACTCACAGAGCGGTGTCAACGCCGGCTGACCTAAATAAAGTTTAGGAAGAAAGAAAAAACTCTGCCTGTAGAGATCTGCCCTCTCTGACTCTCGAGTGAAAAGCAGAGACTACGAACTTTAAACCAGTTTTTAAATCATGTTGTTAGGCCAAGTAGATCCAAAGAAATGATAAAAAGTATATGAAACAGTATTCTTTAAAAGACGGTCTATTTGACCGCGTCGCGAGGAGGAATTGCATACGGGAGGGGGGG
>NW_013953568.1:35929-43594 GCF_001266775.1 Austrofundulus limnaeus
TTATAAAATAATGATATAAAATCAAGGGGGAATATAATATCATAAAATGTAACAGTTTTTCTTGTGTTTTTCTCGTTGAAGTGACAAAAAAATGATTATCACTTTATATCGTTGACAATGAATCTGGTATAAATAGACAGGAAGTGCTTTGCTGTACAGCAGTGTTGTGTTCAAGAGAGAATAGTAAAGTACATTTAATGTGGAGACTTATGTTTTTACAACAATAATCCACATTTTCCAGATATGAATTTGTAGTGAAATAGAGAAATTTTGTGTGCCGGCTATTTTAGTGTACATTTCTGTGATTTCATGACATGTCTGAACACAGTAATAACTGTGCTCCATGAGTGGTCAAAGTGAATAATGATTTCTGTGTTTTATGTGCAGAACACAGCCAGTCCATGGCTGCACCAGTCAGCAGTCAATGCTGGTGATGGTCTGGGTTTGTTGAACCACATTCCAGTCCGACCAGCCAGTGCTGACACTCACCGCTCCCCTGTTAAGATGAACATGAACACAAGCCCTCCAATGTCCAAGACCACCATAGATGTCAAGAAAGAGTAAGAAAAACCTAAATCTGTAACTACAGTCATGCTGACTTGGATCACATCAGTGTGTTTCATTGAAATTTAAGAAGTTAAATGTCAAATTTATAAAGCAGAAAACAGGCGATGTAATTTCCCAGACTGCTCAGTCAGTTAAATGAAATGGTACTAATCCAGTTTTTTAATGGTTCTGACTGAATGCTGTGTGCTCAGCTTGTATAACTGCTGCCTATTCTTTAGAGAGCTGAACAGTGCAAACACAGCAGAACAGCTCCAGAGTTGTCACTATGAAACAACAGTACATCTTCATTTTAATTATGTTTTTGCCTTATTCTACATCTTAGAAACAGTTTCAGGTCCAGTTCAATTTTCTCTTAAATTTCCAGAGTGCAGAGTTCACACTCAAACTTGAACCATTTTTAAACTTTGTCTTCACTTCCTCCCTGAAAAAGGGAAAATGGAGACTCTCTTTGATTTTAACCATGGATCAAATTTTAACCATGGATCAAATTTTACACACAAGGTTAAATTTCTAGTGTTTATTTTTGTCGCCTGATGATGAGATTCAGCAGATTTTGGGAGTCAAAAAACGTATTATTATGACCCCCGCACGCGAAGCGTAAGCGGGAGTCGTATTGTTTTCGTACTGTTCGTTTATTTATATATTTATTTATTTGTTTATTTATTTGTTCAGTGATTTTTGGTCAACTGTAGCACAAAAAAGCTGCACCAATCAACATAAAATGAGTCAGGACTGTAGATGAGTCTGACCTACACTGCACCAGCCAACGGTTTTATGATAGACCCCATATTTGAGGAGGGGGCTCCTTTCAAACAGGGGGTGTCAGGACATATGTAATGCTTATAACTCAGAAACTGTTCAACGTAGAAGCTTCAGATTTCTTTTGTTGTTTAGCTCTGATGAAGCTCTATCCATCAGGCCCACCAATCAGTGCCCCACCCACCCGGACCCCCAATTTATCTGAAAAAGTGGGGTCTGGACACACAAAAATGGTTGTAGCTCAAAAACTATTAAACATAGGAGCTTCAGATTTCTTTGGTTTTTTAGCTCTGATGAGGGGCTATCCATCAGGTCAACCAATGCCCCCCCACCCTCAAAAAAAGAAATAAGTCCCCCACCCAAACCACTACGATTTTGTGATGCACCTAGTAGCATGACATTTATTAGGAATAATGACTTCTGAGTTCCGGTGCATTTCTGCATGCGGGGGTCATTATGTAGTATCTAGTTTTATCCCATCATTGCTGAGTAAAATCTGTGTAGATTGCATAAATTAAAATTCCTTCCTAAATTACTGATGGGCTTTAAAACAATAGTTTAAAGTTCACATATTTTTGCATTGTTGCATTGGCATGTTTTAAATCTTCTTTAACATTTCTATTGTTACAACAAAGAATTATTTGTAAAACGTTTTAGTTGATGAAAATGTAATCAAAATCCACAGAGGGCACAATTTCTTTCAACATGTCTCTGTGCAGAACCTTGACACTGGCCCAGCTCGGACAGGATCAGATGGACCGGAGCCGCACCCCAACAGGAAAAGATGCCCACCTTCACCGCATGTACCTTGATCCACACAGCAAATCCCGCCTGACTAACACACAGGTACATGAGACCGGCTGACAACTTGCACACTTTCTAAACTGTGGGTAAAATAGTTTAGAAGTGAATAATTGAAATGGTTTTTGCATACCCAAAATAAATTAATTTTATTAAATAACTTCCAATAAACATTAATGAATGTATAGGAGAAACATGATGAATAATTATCTGTAAAATTCACTTCATCAGACTGGAGTACATTTTATCTGTGATTTAAATGAGTTTGAACAGTTGGTAGGAAAAGTAAACGTCAAGTAGCTGTAGTTAAAAAGTTGCTTATTCACCATGGTGGTGCATTCAAAAGCTGTTCAAAATTGATATAAGTTTGTCTAGTGTGTCCTCATCACACTTAGATAGTTCGTCCCTATATACACATAAATAAATAAAACATAACTTCATATTTTGAATAAATAAATAATTTCTCCTTGTGGGACATTAAAGGCTGTTCTTATTCTATTCTTCCATTTCACTCTTAACTTTCTTTAAACGAGGGGTACCAACAGGTTTGTCCATGTGTGTAAATGTTGTCACAGGTCATCACATCAGCTGTGCAGCAGCCATATTGTGATGTGGCCGACTTAAAACCATAAACTGAATGAGATTGTAGAAATAAATGTGCTGTTCAAAAATGGTATGTCTGAATAAAGCAGGAATCCACTGGATTTCTTAAAAGCTTTATTCTTGTCTTCAGACTACAGTGAGGTTCATACAGCCCAGCAGTCAGACCTCAGTGTAAGGCTTTGAGCTAAAACCCAAACAAAAGCAGCCCAGCAGAGTGAGTCTAACAGAGAGACTCTGCAAAACACTAACAACTTATTTTCTCTTTAATAATTCAACCTTTTAACCTCTTCAGTCTCTTCCTGGTTACACCCCTGGAGGTGTTACCTTTTACCTCTGAACGTAACCCATTTTTGTTTAGACCAAAGGAAGAACACATGATAAGACACACACCAACTCTGTGTCTGTTTTAACCTAATGTCTGCAATGATCAGAAAGTGTAAAAAATACAATACTGCATTAAACATTCAGTTGATCAATTACAAAATTTCATTCAAGATCTAAAATGGAGCATAAATCTACTCAAATACTGATTAAAAAATGTCAAGATCCATACTCCAGCTGATACTTGTGATTGGCTCCGGACATAAATAGTAATAGATGCTGCAAAAATTCCTGTCAGTGCACTTCATGTGACACAACTTCTTTCTCTATAAAAATTTATTTGCAAACCAATTTAACAAAGTGAAAACAAATTCAACATGCCCACAATAGACCAAAGAACTGTTGTTAATAGACCCATATGCTGTGTGTCTTTGTAATAGGCAAAAATGCAAATTGATCTTTGTATTCTGTTTATGTCTGGAGCATTTATCTTAATAAATAAAATCATAAATATCTTCAAGTATTTTTCATAGTTTTGGAACGTATCATTAAACAGCCCTAGTGCAAAATATTGAATTTTGGTCAACCCTGTCTTTACTGGCTTATAAAAGTTTTTTAAATTTATTTTTATTAGAAATGTTCTCAGTGTGTGGAAGAGAGAGCTTTGTGTTAAAAAGTCAACTCAAATTGCACGGCAAAGTGCTTAAAGTGCTTGAAAACTACAAAATGTATTGTTACTATTACATCTTAAAATATTTATACTTTTTGTTCCCCAGGAAGCACTTCAGATAGCAGATCGAGCCAATAAATACAAAGAAGATAACCATCAGATCCTGAAAGAGAGCATTGAAGTTGCACCTTTTACAGCTAAAATCCAGCGTTCAGCTGATCCCATCATGAACAGAGAGAGGCGCAAAGATCAAGCATTCCCTGTCCGGGTGCCACCTCTTGCTTCTCCAAGTCCACAGACTAGCCACACTCATCCTCATGTCATACAGGCAGAAAAAAGTGGCTATTTCACCACACTTTCCAACAGCATCGTGAATGAGCCGCCAAGACTGTACCCATCCAAGGAGGGATACAATCTCATTGGCTCAGTTGGAACCCCGGGGATTGGGAGTAGTGCTGGGGCTCAGTCATTGGTGAATTACGCCTCCAAAGCTTCCCTTTCCAAACCCCCGCCACTCATTAAGCACCAACCAGAGGGTGGAGAAGGTTTAGCAGTCAAAATCACTGAGCAGCTCAACCAGCAGGTTACATATGTCCAACCTCAACATCACACAAGTATGGACAGAAAAGAACGCCACAATCCTACCGTTTCCCCTCCTTCCGCCACATCTACCTCCCTATCTTCACTCTCCAACCACCATCATTACCCTCAACAACAACAACAACAACAGCAGCAGCAACACCAACTTAGGGCAATGCCATCTCTCTACCGAGCACCTGTTTACCATCCGCCCACACAGCTTGCACCGGATCGCAAAGAGCCTCGAGAAAGGGACAAACCTGCTTATGGAGGACGGCTGTCACCACCAACCCTCACACCCATCCAGCCAGTCACTTTAACAACATCTGGCACCAAAGCATCAGTTGAGCAGCAGAAGCCACCAACGTTGGTACCAGAACTCAGGGACATTAAAGGGCATGGAATTACTGCTGCAGTCATCTCCTTGGCCTCCAACAACAGTGGTGATATTATGGTAGATGGGTGGAAAAGCAGAGAGATGATTCAGGAAAGAGGAGGTGTGTGTTCTAGAGAAAAAGAGGGTTCCAAGGGTAAGCCCCAAGTAGCAATGGCATCGGTCATTGTACGACCAGCAACCTCTGTTAGGTATGATAATAATAGTATGAATAAATCTAATTCTATTATTCATAAGGAATTTCCCACAGGAAGGTTGTACCCGTCCAAGCTTTATGGGGAACTGCCAACGTTTAGAGACAGTGTTGGAGAACTTGGAGTCAGCAGGGTTATTCAAACGAACTCAAACCTGGATGACATATGTGTCCAGTACAAAAACCCTTCCATGCATAGTATGCAAGGCCCTGCTTATGCAAACACTACCACTTCTTTGTGCAGGTCTCCTGTTGTGGTCTCATCAGGTCTTGAACTGCAGAATGAAACCCCAAAGTCAGGACACCCAACTCGGGATGAGTTTGCTGCCCATAAAACTGGGGCTGGAAGCTGGGTGCTTAAACCAGATCAAGAAAACCACAAGGGTTTTGACCCAAGTTCTACATCACCAGGGTTGTCTTCACCTTTTACAACTTCAGCAGGAACACCTCTACCCAGTCATAATGTCATCCCAGCACCTAGCTCCATTTCTGCCTCTGGTCAACCTTATTCTTCTTTTGTTCATCCCAAAAAGCACAAAGCTGCTTTAGCTGCAGCCCAGTCTAGAGGCAGCCTCCCTACTCCTCCTGCTTCCTCAACAGCTGGAAACTCCTCCTTAGTTTTGGATTCAATGGACAAAACTCCCAGTCATAGTTCCACCCCTCCACCCTGTGTGAACCAAGCCACATCATCTTCAAGTGACAGCAGTAGCAACAGCTCTGCAGTCGGTAGCCCGACACCAGAAAAGACCAGCCCCTTACGAAATGGTCAGTCTTTGGCATCTGCTTCCATTAGCTGTGGGCAGCCCAGTAACTACCACAAGATGAAGAAGGCCTGGTTAACTCGACATTCAGAGGAGGACAGGAATACATCCACTACAGTTAGCACTTCTAACACTAAAGCAGAAAAACTGCTCACCACCACGACCAGCACATGTAACACTGCCGCCATGACCGATATGATCAAACCCTGCACGGTCAATCTTTGTGCCTCCACTTCAAATGAGGTGGAGATGAACAAAGACATTGGAGGCAAGGGGGACAAAGAGAGGCAGCTGGAGGAGAAGATAGCAGGGGGAGGTGGAGAGGAGAAGAAATCAGTTCCAGCTAGGCGGGGGAACAAGCGCTCCTATGACTCTGGTTCAGAAAGTGGAGGAGATGATACTGATACAAGTGAGAGCAAGATGGAGGGTCGAGCCAAACGGCAGCCTAAACCAACCTACAAGAAAAAACAGAATGATATGGCCAAGAAGAAGGGGGACAACGAGAAAGAGGAGGATGATGTGAAGCCCAACGGGATCTTTAGATCAGCCCGAGAGAAGACTAAAATCAAACTTGCCAGCAGTAGTAAGTCCTACCTCCTAATCTGTAATTTATTTTTAAAGTTTTGCTGTAAGATGTGGAGAAATTTTAGATCTTGGATGGTCTTATGGTGAAAAATCAGCCACACATTTATTTTAGTTTGTTTTTATTTATTTAATTCATTTTTGTGTGTTGTCAACAAACTTTACTGTCCCTGACAAATCCCTAAAAATCGATCAAAAGTATTTTAACGTTCAGAAATATTTTAAATGATCTCTTATTTATTAGATCATGAAATAGTGTATTCCTTTCATCTATGGTTTCTGGTACCTCTATCTACCCACTTCTGGTTTTTATATTTGTTCACTTGGTGGTGCTCTACTTTCACATTTGAGGGATCCTGTAATATCACTAGGCTGAAAACACACTGAGATAGCTTTAAAAAACAGACCAATGCGGACAAAAATATTAATAAATAGCCTTTTTCAGCAGTTATGTATATTTTTCTTTAAAGGAAATTATTATAAAGTTAAGACTTTTTCAGTGGTAAAACTATAATAGCACAATAACGCTGGTGATTTGTACTTACCGTATTTATTCAATTATAATACRTAAAATTAAATCCATAAAATCATCCATAAAGTTGGGGGGTAGTACTATACTCGGATAAATATTTTTACTTATGTATTTTAACTGAAATATCGGCTTCATTCACAAAATGCCTGAGTCCGGAAATGAGACCGTGTCGTAAAAAGCAGCTAAAGCCAGCTCACCTCTGACACTCCTCTGTGCTTCAGACTGAGATAATAACAGATCCATCAGGAGACATGATGTGAATAAAGGGTTAAAAATCAGTCCTGCAGCTCAGTAATGATAACAAACTAATGACATTAGTGTGTGACCGAGATGCTCCTGGAACAACAAACACATGTTCGTCTGTAATGGCTGCCGTCTACCGTGTTCTGAAAAAGTTTGTATTCCTGAAAAAACGTTTCCCCACCAGAGGGGGCGCTCGCGAGTAGGAAGTAATCTGCTTTTCCCCCACAAGATGGTCCAAATCTCATGTGAAGTCTCTGACTTTTGTGTTGGCGCCTCCTGGTGGACTATGTTTAAAATGCCAGAATTCATATGATGCTGCTACAGCTGATATATATTTGTTGTCAAAATACCTTTTAGTACGTATGTTGTTAAAATAAAATGAACAGTCCAATGATCATTTTACTGATATGAATAAAGACTGCAAAGGATGAAAAATCTTGAAGTCTGGATGAAATTGGAGGTAGTTTGAGGATTAAATTTTTTATGCTTTTCAAGCTCAAAAAAGTGGGGGGGGGGGTCGTATTATACATGAGATTGTACTATACACGAATAAATACAGTATGTCATTATTTACAGTGGTTTGCAAAAGTATTCATACCCCTTGAACTTTTCCATATTTTGTCACATTACAACCACAAACATAAATATATTTCACTGGAA
>NW_013953568.1:44594-68580 GCF_001266775.1 Austrofundulus limnaeus
CTCTAGCTGCCTCTTCACCTGACTTCTAGATACAGAAAAGTGGGAGGGAAAGGGAGCAGCATCATCTCCTGATTTAGATTCAACAAATATGCATACTGTAATATATGTATTGAATATATTGAATAATATATTGTATATGTATTGAATGTCCATATAAATATGGACATTCAATAAATATGTAGTTTTAATCTAAAATGTGTAAAATAACGTTTTGTTTTTCCAAGTTTTTCTGTGTTGACAAGGTTTAATCATTCAAAGTTGTGATAGCTCTTTCTGAAGCTCAGAAGGTAACAAATAATAACTCAGTAATGTGGATTGTATCCAGATGGGATCCCCCGCTCAGTTCTGAAGGACTGGAGGAAAGTGAAGAAGCTGAAGCAGACAGGGGAGTCCTTCCTGCAGGACGACTCCTGCTCAGAAATTGGACCCACTCTGCAGAAATGTCGGGAGTGTCGAGTGGTTCGCCGTAAAAAAAGCGAGGAGCCAGCACATTCTCCTGTCTTCTGTAGATTCTACTATTTCAGGAGGTAAAGAATTTACTCATCTCTCTTCTTGTTTGTATTTGTTTACAGTCATTATTATCTCATGCATCATATGCCTTTCATGCCACAGTTAAGATCACTTCATGTTGAGAAATGACAGAGTTGAAGCTGCTTTTGTCAAATCTTGAAAATGATGTTTTATGCTCCATCTTATGCAATACTGTGATACTATTATCAAAGTATTTTTTATGGACAACACTCGGTTAATACCACATCAGATTTCAGTCAAGTGTATCTATAGTTTACTGAATTACAGACATTTTGCATTGACTGTTGGCTAGCTTTGGCCACCGTCTTAAATTGTGTTGATTCTAAAATTGACCTACAATAGAAGAGCATCCAGTTATTAATTTATTAATTCATTTAAAATCCACCCAGTGGTTCACGAGATTCCAGATGACTGGACTACTGCAGCAGTGATTAGAGACAAAGGTAGGAAGGTAGGCCTACTTGGTGTCATCTGGACAAAAACAAATCAGGAAACCTGGTGGTGGAATAATGAAGTGCAGGAATAGCAAGAAGAAATGGGACAGTGACAGGACTGAAGAGAGGAGGCAGAATAATATTGAGATACAATGTAGGACAAAGGAAGGCAGCAGAGGCAAAGCAGAGAGCGTATGATGAGATGTACGAGAGGCTGGACTCTAAGGAGGGAGGGAAGGACTTGTATCGACTGGTGAGCCAGAGAGATCAGGCTGGAACAAATGAGCAGCAGGTTCAACTTGTTAAAAATAGAAATGATAATGTTGTAACAGGTGAGGAGAGTATGGAGTACTTTGAAGAGATATTAAATAAAGAGAATGAAATGTAAAGAAGAGTAGCGGTTATAGAAACTGTGGAGCAGGAAGTGAAAAAGATTAGTGATGATGAGGAAGAAGGGGAAGGCAGTAGGAATGTGCCATATGGCAAAAAATTCATATCACGATAAACATTATGATGAGTGACGGTAACGATATATATCATGATATAAAACTTATAATAGAAAATAAATAAATCACATATTAATTGTGTGGAATAAATATGTAAAGGTAAAAAAATTTGGACTTTAAAATCTCCTTTTTTAAGGGACACTTTAAAGTCTCCCATAAAAATCTAAATTTGAGGGAGCTCTACACACACACACTAACTTTGATGTAACAGATATCTGCATCCATTGGATGTTGTGTTTGGTATCACCAGCTTCGTTTTAAGGTGGTAAAACAAATTGTTTGTATTTATTCCTTTCTACACACTTTGCAGATTATTTTTCTGCACTCCACCTGTTTAATCTGTGCGCGCTCCAGCAGGGTGACAATCATCCTGTTTTTTTTTTAAAGACAGTCTGACTGTCAACCTTTCCCACAGCTCTTCTCCGCTGCAGGAGACAGTAAAGGCTGAGTTTTATAGTCACTCTTTGGACCGCGCGCGGAGTGCACGCGGAGTGTGCGCGCATTCGGCCGTGCGGCGTCGCGCTGTGACCGCAGGAGAAACGAGGTCCAGACTCAGMRAGCTTTTGTGAGTCCTGGAGCACTACTTCACCTGCACTGACTGTCGCCTCGCTGCGTCACCATGTGCTGCGGCGCGCGCTCCTCCTGCTGCAGGCAGTGTGGTCGGTCCGACCGGACTGACCGGACCGGACACGCCGTCACGTAAACATGTAAACAGTTAGGCGTTCATTTTCACACACCTGAACCAGGTCCAGATAAGTTGTTTTTTTCCCCTCCTCATTTGCGCTCTCAGCCACGCTGCTTCCTGCTTCCTCTGTTTTGACTCCAGCTGGTTACATCATCAAAAACAATTGCACTGTTGGCTGGTAGACTACAGATCTCTATCATAGGACAAATTTATATTGTTTCTACCATATATCCTTTACATCGCACGTTCCTAGAAGGCAGTTGCACCTGATGACCAGTGGAGGTATGGAAATGTCTTGGAGAGATGGCAGCGAGGCTTTTGACTTGATTATTAAATGACATTGTGTAGAATTTAAAAGAATCCCTGAGGAATGGAGGAGAAGTGGGCTGGTAACAGTTTTTTCAGAACAAGGATGATGTACAGAGTTGAAGCAACTACAGGAGAATTCAAATGATGAACTACATGATGAAGATCTGGGAGAGAGATGTTGAAGCTAGACTAAGACAAGAGGTGACTCTTTGTGAGCAGCAGAATGGTTTAATGCCAGGTTAGAGCTCCACAGACACCATCTTTACTTTGAGGATGATGATGGAAAAGAACAGGAGGTCAGAAGAACTTCTTCACGTTTTCATGGATTTAGAAACTCGTGACCTGGTGTTAGTGTTTGTTTGTCTGTTTTAAACTTGTGGAATGACTTTTTCTCTTTTGTTTGGACCTGAGATCAGTGTTAAAGGTCTTTTTTATAATTAATGTGCCTTATTAAAAAAGATGGCTATTTGAGAAATTGTTTTGTTTGATATACTATTAAGAAATGTTTGTTTGCTAAGAGTTTATTTCAAATAGTATAATTTACAGTGTCATTTGGTTTTGATGTTTATTTATGTTATGATCTTACCCATTTTTGACTAGTCTTATCTCCTGGCATGTTATCGATTATCATCGGTTATCAGCTGTTAGAAGGATAAAGTTATCGGTATCGGTTTTTAAAATAAGTTATTGTGCATCCCTAGTTAGAGGACATGGAGGTAGTTGGAACAGAGGTCGCACTAGACTTTTTTGCTGTCCGTCATTTTGACTGACAGGGTAAAAAAATGGCCCTGTGATGGACTTGCGACCTGTCCAGGGTGTACCCCGCCCCTCGCACTGTGACTGCTGGATATGGGCACCAGTGACCCACGCAACCCTGAAAAGGAAGAAGCGTGTACAGAAAATGGATGGATGGATGGTAAAAAACTCTGCCATGATCAATTTTTACCCGTCACTTCCTTTTTTAAATGATAATGACTAAACATTCATAAAATATGGCCATTGTCATGTTGTTTTTACAGCTCTGCCTCAGATGCTGTGCCTGCAGGATTTTATTGGAGAAAATCTCATCAGCGCACCTCAGACTACAGGTCACATGAGCGCAATGCACACGGTGCTGAAAAACAGCGCATCTGACCCACACCAGGCCCAACGTGCACAATGACGCACACACACTGTCCCCCTTTTGACTCATTTACCTAAAGAAAAGTAAAAATAATAATATGAATATCTACAAACATTATTTAGTGGCTGCAGTTTGCAACATTAGGTAATGCCTCATTCCTGTCTCTGCCTCCCCTGCAGGAGGACGAGAGAAAAGATAAAGGCAGAGATGCAGTCAGTCATAACGCACCGCTGCCACCGTGTTAAAAATATTATTAATTAAAAACAGAAAACGAGTAGATTTCATTTATATAATAAAATATCTCTAAGAAAAATCTCACGTTACGCACATCTGCGCCAGGGGTTCAGAAGAAACCCACGCTCTGCTTCGACACTGTTGAAATAACAAGCACCATTTCAGGCAAAGTTTTAACATCAGAAAACATTTCTCCAGTCAAAGTCATCAGAAGTCAGCAAGACTTTATTTCCAAGTCCCAAAGCTGAGGCTTTAGCAGGAGGAAGTCCCGCAGCGTGCACTCCCACTGCGCCACTGGTTCAGCTGTGCCTCAGACTGCTCCAAAGCCTCCTGTTGTCTTCGATGTGCAGTCAGCTCCTGGATATGCATTCAGTATGGTGTCTAGATCTGAGATGATGATCAGATGGGAATCTTTTATTTATTTTAGATTAAATAAGACCTCCGTGATGTAGGCCTGCTCTGTGCGTAAAGCTGAAAATGTCTGTGTGAGTGTGATGCCACAGAGCCGTCTTGTGAAACCTCGTAGATATTTTTTTTCCGCCTCAACTGGCTTGTTTATTAAGTCTTCCAGACTTCAGCCTTCATACTTTAATAAGACGTGAGACAGCGGGTTGATGATTGCGCAATTTCAACTCATCTTTTCCTGACAGAGTATAAACAGGCTGAAGACACGGTGGGCCATAACTTATCATAAATCCTCCCTCTGCCCTCCCACAGCTCATATAAAGTATATAAACTACAATAACGATGGCTGGATAGTGTTTTTTCCTCTCAACATCAGTGTTAAGTTGAGTGAAGAAAAGCCGTTTTTAAAATTTTATTTATTTTTTTGTTAACGGTAGACGGAAAAAGACGTGACCAGCTGCGCTCACGTTCATCCTTGGGGCCTGGATCAAACCAGCTGCTCTTTGAGCTCTTTTTAAAACCGGCTTCATGCAAAAAAATATAATTTTAAAGAAAATAACACGCAGAAGGAATTGAGCTGCTCTAGTCCTGTTCTGGTGGTCCAGCTCCAACTCCTCGGCAGCGCCGAGGAGTTGGAGCTGGACCACCAGAACAGGACCTCAGCCAAAGCTGAGGACCACTAGCCTAGACACTAGTGCTCCTGATGAACAAACACACCCACAAACTGTGGACCTATCACACACTGTGAGCCGCAACATCCCATCAGCACAATTCTGACTGGAGGCCATGCACAAGACGGCTGTAACCAGGGGATAGCAGCGGGAGAGCAGATGGAAGTTGTGCTATTTAAATAAAAAATGTTTTTACTCAGCAGGGGGAAAAGACGTGCGACTTGAAGTATAAACCAGGTTTGAAGAGGTCAGGGGTGTTAACTGCAATCTGTCAAAATGACGGACGGCCTTCAGATTTTTCCGTCATTGTGTAAAAAATCAGTCAAATATGGAAAGTATTCGGTTAATGCGACCTCTGAGTTGGAGTGAGGACAGTGAGGTGGAGGAGGATGGCCACAGTGGAGATCCCTGAAGAGGAAACAGACCAAAGAAGAAGAAATATTAGATATTTCAAACAGGGTGGCCAAAGTTTAAAGCAAAGATCTTGCACAATGTTAGCTACAACCACTCCAATCATGACTGTAGGTCACTATTTTTCAATTAGATTGAATTGTATTTATTTTTGTTTTCTAGATTCTTTTTATCGGACTTCATCTTATTTTAATTTTTTATGTATCTATTTTTGGTCTCTACTTTCCTTTAGTTTTTTGTACTTCTAGTTTCAACTTCATCCAAACACGTTTTTTTGTGTTTTCTGTTGCCATGATGCCACAGGAGTCCCCAACTTTTCTGTTGACTATAACCTCTTTTTTTCATCAGGCTTTACTACACTAAAAATGGAGTTATTCGAATGGATGGCTTCTCTTCCCCAGACCAGTTTGACGATGAGGCCCTGGCCCTGTGGGTCCCAGGTCCTGTGGAGGAGAGCCAGCTGGACCAAACCACAGCCAAGTACATTCTCACTTTCATAGGAGATAAGTTCTGTCAGATGGTTATGACTGAAAACACTGCTGCCAGCTGGATAAAGAAGGATGGTAAGAGTTCTTATAAAATTCATAGAGCTTAGATTCAATTATTACTAGCTCAAATGATTCAAACTTTTGCTTTATTTTGAGTTACCATACCAAATATTTGACTGTGTGAAACATTCATATGTGTAGGAGGAAAGTACATTATTGATCCAGCTTTAAGTGTAATCATTCTTCCTCTTAACCATTTATTATGTAACACAAAGTCAGTTCACAGCAATAAATGTCACCAGCTTTTTTTTTAAAGGAAGTTAACATTAATGAAAAATACAGGGGTTAGACAATGAAACAAACACCTGCCGTGTTAGTGTGGGAGGTTTCATGACTAAACTGGACCAGCCTGGTGGTCAGTCTTCATTAATTGCACAATGGACCAGTTAGAGCAGAGTGTGAAGGTTCAGTTAGCAGGGTAAGAGCACAGTTTGACTCTAAATATTACAATGCACACAACATTATGGATGAAATACCAGAGTTCAAACGAGGACAAGTTGTTGGTGCACATCTTGCTGGAGCATCTGTGACCAAGACAGCAAGTCTTTGTGATGTATCAAGAGCCACAGTATCCAGGCTAATGCCAGCATACCACCAAGAAGAAGCTAGCTAGGATACCACTCCCCACGCTGCTGCTCGCTAATGTCCGATCGCTGGATAATAAAATGGACGAACTAAGACTCAGGCTCATTTCAGATCGCCAAACAAGGAACTGCTGTGTTTTCATTTTCACGGACTCTTGGCTCCATAACTGTAAACCGGACTCTGCTATCAGGCTACAGGGGCTAACAGCGCACCGCGTTGACCGCACTGACGCATCACTCAAAACAAAGGGTGGAGGACTGTGTGTGTTTGTAAACGATCGGTGGTGCACCAACTCAGCTGTTGTTGAGTGATTCTGCTCTCCTGACTTGGTTGGAATACATGGTGGTGAGATGCCGGCCCTTCTACCTCCCTTGGGAATTCACCGTAATCCAGATATGGGCTGTCTATATTCCTCCACATTGTGACGCTAAGTTGGCGCTAGCTACGCTAGCTAATGCTATTAGCAAACAACAGTCTAGTCACCCAGAGGCTGCGCTCATTGTTGCAGGTGATTTCAATCAGACTGACCTCAGAACTGTCTGCTCCAGGCTTCACCAGCACATATCATACCCAACACGAGGAAAAAACACACTGGATCACGTCTACACCAACATCCAGAAGGCGTACAGCACCACCCCTCTGCCTCCATTTGATAAGAGTGACCACATTTCACTCCTCATGAAACCCACATACGAACAGCTGCTAAAGTGGGTTAAAGCAAGTGTGAGGACTGTACGTGTGTGGCCAGAAGGGGCTGAATCAGCTCTGCAGGACTGCTTTCAGTGTACTGACTGGGATGTGTTTAAAACAGCAGCCACCAGTGACCTGCTTGTTGATGTAAATGAATATGCATCATCTGTCACTGGGTTCATCAAGAAGTGTGTGGATGATGTGACTGAAACAAAGCAAATTTGCACACTCCCAAACCAAAAGCCGTGGATGAACAGTGAAGTTTGTTGCCTGCTGAAGGCTCCAGATGCTGCCTTTAGATCTGGCAACAGTGAAGAACTTAAAGTTGCCAGACACAATCTGAAGGTTGGCATTAGAGCTGCTAAACACACCTACAGCACACAAATTGCAGCCTGCTTCAACTCCAGCTCAGACCCCAGACGTATACAGTATGTGGCAAGGAATCCAAACTGTCACTGACTGTAAAAGTAAAGCCAACAGCACCACGTGCACAGACTCCTCCCACCCTGCTGAGCTGAACACCTTCTATGCTCGCTTTGAGGACACTGCTCAGGCACAGCTGACCACCACTGCTCTGCCCTCCTCCACCACAGACGAGCCCTCATATTGGCTACTGAAGAGGCGAGAAGAGCTCTGATGAGAGTACCGGCCCGGAAAGCAGCCGGCCCAGATGGAATCCCAGGCAGAATCTTAAAATCGTATGCCAACCAACTCGCGGCCCCCTTTACAGACATCTACAACGCCTCTCTGGCACAGTCCACTGTTCCGGCCTGCTTCAAAGCCACTACAATTATCCCTATCTCAAAGAAAACCACCATCTCCTGCCTGAATGACTATGTCCCATCGCTCTCACACCTGTTGTGATGAAGTGCTTTGAGAGGCTGATTCTGGGTCACATTAAGAACAGCCTTCCTGGCACTCTGGATCCACATCAGTTTGCCTACTGGGCAAACAGATCTACAGATGATGCAGTCGCCCTGGCATTGCACACAGCACTCAACCATCTGGAAGGAACAACACATACGTCAGAATGCTGTTTGTTGATTTTAGCTCCACATTTAACACCTTAATCCCATCCCAACTGGTATCCAAGCTCAACACCCTTGGAATCAGTAACTCACTCTGTAGCTGGATTATGGACTTCCTCACTGGCAGACCACAGTCAGYCAGAATGGGTGACCACACCTCCTCCAGCCTCACACTCAGCACCGGCTGCCCACAAGGCTGTGTGCCCTCACCCCTGCTCTTCACCCTGTACACTCATGACTGCCTCGCTAAACACTGCACCAACACCATCATCAAGTTTGATGATGACACTACAGTCATTGGCAATATCTCTAATGATGACGAGGGGGCGTACAGGGAGGAAGTGAAGCTCCTGGCAGAGTGGTGCACCACCAACAACCTCTCCCTCAACACCAGCACAACCAAGGAGCTGATTRTGGACTTCAGGCGAGGGAGTAGAGCGCACAAACCCCTGAGTATTGAGGGGACATCAGTGGAGAGAGTGGACAGCTTCAGGTTCCTCTGTGTTTATATCTCAGAGGATCTCACCTGGTCACTGAATACATCCCATATTATCAGGAAAGCCCAACGGCGCCTCCACTTCCTCCGTCGTCTGAAGAGGGCTAACCTGCCACAGCAGCTACTCTGTATCTTCTACAGGTCCACTGTGGAGAGTCTTCTTCTACAGGTCCACTGTGGAGAGTCTTCTGAGCAGCTGTCTCACAGTGTGGTATGGTAGTGCCACTGCTGCTGAACACAAGGCTCTGCAGAAAGTAGTGAAGACTGCTCAGTTCATCACTGCAGCTGCCCTCCCACCCATGCAGGACCTCTACAACAAGAGATGTGTGAAGAAAGCTGTCAGTATCTCCTCTGACCCCACCCACCTCAGCAACTTCCTGTTTCAACCCCTGCCATCTGGAAGAAGGTACAGGATCATCAGAGCCAGAACCACCAGACTCAAGAACAGCTTCTTTCTCTGTGCTGTTAAACTGGTGACCCCAGCCACTCCAGTCACAACCTGAACTATCATAGACTGTCCGTTGTCCACACCCAGTTCACTTCATACACACGATTGTGTATTTAATGTTTGTGTCTAATGTTTAAGCACGTCTTGTCTTCACTATGTCCTTTGTTGTTGCACTGGAGATCTAGCTTAAAAGCATTTCATTGCACTGTACAACCCTGTTTCAGTATAATGACAATGAATTGAATTGAATTGAATTGAATTGAATTGAATTGAATTGAATTGAACTGAATTGAATTGAATTGAATTGAATTGAATTGAATTGAACTGAATTGATCCAACCACATCCAACAGGATTAACTGTGGACACAAGAGGAAGCTGTCTGAAAGGGATGTTATGGTCTAAAACCAGCTGTTTCACTTTCATTGTCTAACCCCTGTAGTTTATCAAAGTAAAATGTAAATATGGTAAACTCAAGGTTTATGGAGCTGGACAGGGAGAGAGGGAGTGCCATAACTTAGTTTGTTTTTTATTATTGTGCCATATTGTGTGTGTTTCAGGCAAGCTGGCATGGAAGCGAGCAGTGAGGGGGGTCAGGGAGATGTGTGACGCATGTGAAGCAACGCTCTTCAACATCCACTGGGTCTGCCAGAAATGTGGCTTTGTTGTCTGCTTGGACTGTTACAAAGCCAAGGAGAAGAGGAGCTCCAAAGGTCAGTGTTTGTGTTAGATCCACCCATCCAGCCATCGTCTTCTTCTTGTTCCAGGGTTAGGTCTCAGGAGCAGCAGCTTGGCCAGAAAGGTTCAGACATCTCTTTCCCCAGCCACCTCTTCCAGCTCTCCTCTCTCCCAAATAACTACACTTCTGAACCTAAGGCCAGCTACCCTGCAGAGAAAACTCATTTAGATCGCTTGTATCCAAGATCTCATTCTTTCTGTCGCTGCTCAAAGGTCATCACCATAGGTGAGGGTAGGAACGTAGACCAAACGTAAACAGAGCTTCTCCTTACAGCTCACTTCCCTCTGAACCACAACAGACCGGTACAAAAGTTCACACTGCAGGCAGATGCAACCCAAATCAGATTTTTATGACAGTCTGAATACGACAAATCTGTTTTTGTTTTTGTTTGTGTTTTTCAAATCTGACCCAGGCCTTTTCAGAAACATATGATCTTTTTCAAATTGACTGCAGTTTGAACACACGTCGCATTACATATGACTTTCATCAGGAGGAGGGGCTGAATGATCAACAAGATACTAACCTCAAGTCACGCTGTTTAAATCTGTAGCTCCGTGTGTTTACAGCTCCAAAACACAAGTCCAGTTGCTTCATCTTTTTACTTTTCATTTTCCATGTAGATGGTATGATAGTAACGATCAGTCATGGTCACGGACCATATCGATTCTAAAGTTACTCAGTCGGTACTTTGATTCCAGCTCATTGCTTTGTTCCAGAAATAAAAAGCTTCACAGGAGCATCCCGGTCAAAGGCAGGTTCAGATATAAACACTGAACTAAACAAGCATGTCAGATAATTATTTAATCAGTTCTGATTGAACAACAACTTCAGATTTGACTTGCTAAAAGTAGCATCCATGCTAACTCTGTAAACAAACAGCCAGCTGAAAGAGATGTCACGTCTTTTACTGTGCATGTGGGTCACATCAGTGCCGGGTACCATAAATGGTAAACAGACTATACTTGTATAACGCCTTTCTATCCAACCAGGACACTCAAAGCTCTTCACACTACAATCTGTGTCCTCATTTATCCATTCACACAGCACTCTGTTAGCTCTCTACAAAGATAACATGTACAATCATCTGTGGAGACTAATCAGTGCCAATCACATTCATACACTGATGGGACACACATCAGAGGCATTAGGGGTTAAAGTATCTTGCCCAAGGACACAACAACTGAGACAGCTGGACGGGGTATCGAACCGGCGACCTTGCAGTTCCAGGACAACTCTCCTAACCGCTCTGCCACAGTTGCCCCAGGTCACATTTAAAATGTAATGTGAACGTTCACACCAAGAAATCTGAACTGAGCATTAAGACTTGCAGTGTGAACATAGTTTCCTAGCCCCCTCAGCCCCCCTTGTCCGTTGATGTAGGCCACCACTGTGGAGTTGTCTGTTTTCACCAGGACATTGCTCCCTTTGAGCCATGGGAGAAAGTGTTTCAAAGCTAGATGAACAGCCAACAGCTCCAAGCAGTTTATGTGAGTCGAGCGCATGTGGGCCCTTCATCTGCCATTTATGGATTTCCTGTCGTGAGTGGCACCCCAGCCAACCAGAGAGACATCTGTGGTGATCACTTTGCGGGTAGAAATGGTGCCCATAGGGGTGCCCTGAGTCAGAAAGCCTTGGCTCTTCCACTGACAAAGAGCTAGGGAGCAGGTTGGAGAGACTACTACTCTGTGGTGGCCATCGTGGTGTGGGTCCAGGTTCAGGGATGACACCCATGACTGGATTCCCCTCATATAGAGATGACCAAATGGTATTGCCACTACCGAGGAAGCCATTAGATCTAACAGTCCCTGGCATTGTTTCAGGGTAACTGAGTTCCACCTGCGAAAACGAGCTAGATTTAAACGCATGACCTCTACCCTTTCTTGGGATAAAAAAGCTTTGAACTGGAGAGAGTCCAGACTCAGCCCTATGAAAGTGATGCGTTGAGAGGGTGTTAGGACACTCTTTTCTAGGTTTATCTGAAAACCTATATGCTCAAATGCTGCACCACTATGTTGGTGGTGTGAGTTGCCTCCTGGGGTGATTGAGCAGACACTAGCCAGTCGTCTATGTACGTGGCCATGCGTAAGCCCCTTTCCCTGAGTGGAGCCACTGCAGCCTCTGTGCATTTTACAAACACTCGGGCTCAGTAATAACCCAAAGGGCAGAATCACAAACTCGTATGCTGTCCCCTGGAATGCGAAACGCAGGTATTTCCGGTGAGGGGGATAAATTGGTATGTGGAAATAAGCATCCTTCAGGTCAACTGAAGTGAACCAGTCGCCCACTCGCACCAATCTCAGCAGAGAGACGTGAGCCAGCATCCTGAATTTGAATTTCCTCAGGTAATGATTCAAGGCACGGAGATCCAAAATGGCTCTCATTCCCCGTCCACCTTTCTTTGGGACAAGGAAATACCTTGAGTAAAACCCGTTGTGGGTTTCTGGGGGGAACAACTCTTATTGCTCCCTTTTTCTTTAGCATGTAAATTTCTTCCAGAAGAGTATTTACATTTTCCATTTTTGCCTGGGATGACACAATCTTTGTGAAATGGAGTGGAGTGGCTTTGAACTGGAGTCTGTTTTTTTTTCTGCTTGGCCTTCAGAGGAGTCGGACACTTTTTGCTCTCTCTTCCGACCTTCCCTCTTTTCCCTGCTTTGCTGCTGGATCAAGCCTTTCTTCTACCTATCATTTGACACCAAAAGAATATGGATCTGGTCAGCTGGTCTCTGAATGCAGTTGACACCATTTTTTCCACTCTGAGATTAGAGCTTGGAGAGCGCAGTTGTCCCAGTGGAACCGTAGCTGCCAGGCAAGTGACTGGTAGCTGGGGTGGAACCTGATCTGCCTGGCACCTCTTTCCATTGAGGACGTTGAAGATGTTTTTATATTCGGATTTATGATAATCTGATTCCTGCTGATCGGCTGTGTAGGTGTTCTGATTTATCGGATGAGAATGACCCTGATGGCGGTCCAGGCCTGTGAGAAACTGTCAGTGTCCCTGGATGGGATCTCCCGTACTGTGAACGCACAGACTCAAATGATGGGGGAGTTGAATCGTAAACTGGATGTGGTTCTGGCTAGGACCGCAGCCCAGCGGTGTGAGGAGTAAGGCAACATCTGGGTGAAGTTCGTACGGGAGAGGCGAGATGGTAATCAAATCTGGAATTTTGGCTTTTTTTTTTCGCAACACAGAAGCACAGTTAAGACTTAAAAGCAGTGGAAGAAAAAGTCTGCTGCTTGCCCAAAAGAATTATTTTCTATCATCGGATTCCCACAGATGTGACCTTGGTTGCAGGCTGATAAACCTCCCTGGATGATATGTGTGGAGGAAGCCTTGACACCCCCCCCCCCCCCCCACACACACACACACACACACACACGCACACACACACACACACACACACACACACCTTAACCCCCACCAGTGTCTGGACCCGGTCTGAAGGCCACGCTGGGGAAAGTGATAACAGCTGGTTGGACTCTGAAGGTCTCTGATTGGTCCTGGCATGCTTCCTTGGATGTCACTGGCTCCGCTGCTCCCCTTCCCCCTTCCATATGTTTGGTTCCCCCACACCCCCTCCCTCCCCCCTCCTTAGCTGCTTCTTTCGCAGAGTAGTTTTTTGTGCGCATGCTCGTGTGTTTTTCTGTATAAAACATAGGATCAAAGCTCTTTTTTGAACTCATCCTTTCTGCGTGTGTGTATTCTAAACTGCAAAGGTAGCTCACTACATTGCGCAAGGTCCTGGGCATCATTCCCCCGTGTCTGTCATGTGTGTTTCTCCAGACAGATGTTCTAAACTGCAAATTTCGTTCTACATTGCATCTTGATGTTGTGTACAAATGACAATAAACTATTCTTGATTCTTGTATCCCTGCTCGATTGTCCGTAACACCCAGTATGACTGTGTGCAGGCTGCCCAGCGCTCTCTGTGTAATGAGAGGGGGCTGACTGACTACTGTGGTAAAATTGGGGCAATGCTGCCCCCTTCTGGTCAAACACCAGAACATGCCACAACCATCCCCGTTGCCTCCTCTAACGTGCGGCAGGGGTTTGTCTGTGACGCTGTCTTCACAGCTGCAGACACGTGTCTCCTCCAGCTGCATTATGGTAGACAGCAGTGTGTTTTTCAACATATTTTTTGTTTTTAATTTTTTTACAATGTTGAACAGCGCCCTCGGCTTTCCGCCTGGATGCGTGTGTTGGAACATTTTTTACAGAGTGCATGTAAAAAGAGCTTCTGTGGCAACTGTTTGAACACTTTTTCTTTACTGTTGGCCCCGGAACAAGCATAACTGCTTGGGGTTGGCACACTGTGTGAAACATTTCTTCCCGGGCCGGCTTCAGAACTGGGCCTGGGGGTGGTGGGGTGGCCTGTGAAAATAGTGAACTGGGCTCGCTGCCACGAGAGGTGAGGCTGTTAGGCCTGTCGCTTCTTCCTCCTGCTCATAGAGGCTGTGGGTGGAGGCTGGCAGACTGAGGACGTGCCTGAGGGGATTGCTTCCTGGCCCACTGGTTTTTCAGAACCTCCAGGGCGTGGTGTCACGGCCTGCGCATTAGGCACCTTGGGGATCCTGAAAGCCGAAGGTGGGCAAGCGGCAGCCGATGCGTATGAATGGCGTGGCGCCGGAGCGGAGGCGGCAGGTTGTACTTTTCTTGGCAGGCAAAGTTTCAGCGCCTCATCATCCCTCTTTTTCTCCTCACACCTCTTCTGCATGGTGGTAACAGCTGCGCCAAAGAGACCATGGGGGAAAACGGGTGTCAAGGAGCTCCTCCTTCTCCCTGGTTGTCAGGTTTGTGAGCCCAAGACAGTGTGTCATCTCCTGAAGAACCATGAGACCCATGGCCTTCCCCGTGGCTTGTATCGCCAGCTTTTGGAGGCGGAGAATGTGATCCGTTATGACACAGATTTCTTCCCAGAGGGTGTTATCTGGTTTAGCGGACATATCATCTTCCAACTCCACCTGGTACGCCGTCAAAATGGAGGAGGCGTCAGGGCTCTTGCGAACAGGGCAGCCGTCTTATAGCTCTTGTCAGTGAGGCTGGACTGAAAACAGTCAGTCTTGAATGGGAGGGATGCAGCGGTTGATGACAGTGAAGTTTTCGGATAGAGGTGGCTAGCGACCAGTGGCTCCACAGACGGCATCTGACGTAAGCTGTAAGCCTCAATCCCCTCACAATCCAGCAGAGAACTCCCCGCAATGGGATGTTTTTCGGTGTAGGGCTTGTCCCTCCATGTCACCGCAATTTCCTCCAGCAGCTCCGGGAAGACAGTCGGCACATGTTTTCCGGTCTTCCAAGCCTTCGGCAGCTTCTTCCCATCAAACGGAGATTTTACAACCTTGGCCTGAACAGCTGGCCATGGAATGTTTAGGCTCGCGGCCGCACGTTTGCACGTCCTGCATATCCATGTCCTGGGGGCAAAGCGCCGTCGGTTTGCCATCTTCCCCCGCCGCGGGAGGCTTTGCAGCCCTGTTGCGGCTAAGGACGGTGAGGTCCTCCTCGTCTTCATCCGACATCATGAGCTCTGAGTCCTCCAACTGTGTCCCGTCCTCATCCCCCTCTGCCTCCAGGAGTGTTTGAGAATTAGCGAGCTTGTCTCACATTTCATCAGCCTGTAGCAGTGGGAAAGTCGGGGGTATTAGCTGGGGGTCTGAGTCCGCCCAGTTCAGGCAAGGTGTAGCGAGCGGCTCCACCTCCGTTACAGCTTGGGGTGTGGCCGACCCGCACATGACCGGGTCTCCACCAGGCAAGCTGACTTCACTGGCTAGCCTGCGGCATAGCAGCTTGCGTGGAAACGACGCACTGTGGATACACTCCTGCGTGGAGGCTAAAGCTGCCTGGGCATGGGCTGCGCCCAGGCAGGCCGCACACACGTGGTGAGTGTCCCAGGAGGAAATTTTTCTGCCACAGGGACAGAGTTTAGCTCCTTCATCCACCAAATCGGTGTTAGCCACTGTAGCCATGTTAGCAGTTTTCCACCTCTCTCTCAGGAAGCTTGTGCAGCTAGTTGGTAAGAGCGGGGAGAAAATATTGCTGTTTCCTCGCTGCTTTATAAGGTGGGGCCACCAGTAAAAATATTTCTACTTTTAATTTAAGTATTGCTACTTGCCGAAAAGTGGGAGTATTGCTACTTTGCACCTGTGCTAGCTGAGGAAAGTATTGCTACTTTGCACTTGCGCTTGTGGGGTTGAAAGTATTGCTACTTCCTACTTAGCTAGTTGATAAAGTATTGCTACTTCCCCAGACCAGCAGACAACCGTATGGCTGGGAACAAGCGCCCTGTGACCGAAGTTGCACCCGGTCGTTGGACAGTTTAGCTTCGCACCCAGTGGTACAGTTGTCAGCAGGCTTCTGTGAGAAACGAGAAGAGGTTTTTGAATAATGACTGATGCTATGTCAGCCCCTTTTATAGAGGGAGGGTCAGGGCCCCTCCTGACATAGATGTCACATGTGCCAGCCAATCAGGGCTGGCATAATGAAATTTAAGCTTCTGATGAGGTCACGCAGGAGGCGTTCCCCATAGTGAGACTCGAAACGAATGCTATGAAAGAGAACATCAGAGATTACCGTTTGTTTTGTAAATAGTGAGTGGTAGAAAACTGTAACGGTCATGCATGAATTTTTAATTTCTGAAGTGTTTTGTGTAAGAGAAATTACAAGTTAAAACGATCCTTTATTTAGTTCTGAACAAATGTGTAGAGTCTATAGATGTCCACTCTGTATTCTGGAAAGATGTGAGTGAAAATAGCAAAGAGAGGCACACAGAGAAAGAAGACACAACGTGTGGTTCGATGTATGTTTTCTCATTTTTAACAACCAAAAAAAGTTGTGGGAAATAGAGTGACTGGAATAATTAATAATAAATTTTCATGATCAAACCTCCTTTCTTGGCAGTTTTTTGTAAAAGTAGTTGTTTTAACTGTTTGATTTGTTTTTCTCTGTTTAGATAAAGAGCTTTACGGATGGTTGAAGTGTGTTAAAGGACAACCTCACGACCACAAACATCTCATGCCAACACAGATTATCCCAGGAAAAGGTGTGCAACATACATGACTAGTCCATTTTATTTTGTATTAAAATAGTAGCCTCAATCACAACTTTGTCCTCATCATAATCAGTAATATGGATCCAAATGTTAATTTTCTGACATGTTAAAGTTGAGTTGTATCTTTCTGATTTATTTTTAGTGTTGACAGAGTTGGTGACCTTCATGCATTCCCTGAGAGACAAACACAACATAAAGTCCCACTGCCCCTGCACCAGCAAACAGAGTCTGCTTTCTAAACTACCAGCCACCAACGGAGTCTCACAGGTACCGATGATTCCAGCTGCTGGCCTCAGGTCCTGCCTGCCACACTGAATCTTAGAAACCTGTGAAAGAAGCAAAAGATGGTTGTGTGGTCAATGGAAATGAACAATATTTCTGTTTGTTTACACTTTAGCTTGATAGCCGGCTGTTTGTGTCTGCTAGGTTCTGCAAAATGTGCTAAACCACAGCAACAAGCTGTCTCTGATGAAAGCTGAGCCGGGCTCCCAGCAGAACGCTGGTCACGAAGGAGCCAAAGCAGAAACCAATGGAAGAGGTGGTGGAGGAAGCAGCCCAGGAAGTGATGCCGGAAGTATAGCTGCCACCCCACCAGTGTCCCAGTCCCCTCTTCACTTCCTGGCTGACCTGGCAGAGCAGAAATCAAGAGAGGAAAAAAAAGGTTTGATTTCAATCCTTTCTTCTGGAGCTCAAGTTATTTATTCCACAGCGTGTGTTACTGCTGATGTTATTTCAGTTTTTCCTCTGTTTTTTCCCCAAACAGAAAACAAAGAAACAATAGTGCCAGATAAATTTGTGAAAGAAGAAAAGGATGAAGACAGCCTTGAAGTTGTGCAGCAGTGTAAAACCCCCTCACTGATAACCAACAGTTCTGAGCAGGGCTCCACACTCAGAGATTTACTGACCACTACAGCAGGGAAGCTCAAGCTGGGTTCTACCGATGCAGGAATCGCCTTTGCTCCTGTCTACTCTACTGCTTCACAGGTACACATGACACATTATTCAGGCTTAGTGGTCATTATGTAAAAAAAAAGCTCTGAGAAGTTAGATACCCACATTTTGATGTACAGTAATCTGGTTCCTATGCAGACCAGTGATGGACATCGGACAAGCAATGCGCCCATACTGCCAACTCTGGTCTCTAGTTGATCTGCAATTATAGTCACTGTAATGCAGTCACATGACCTTTGAACCTGTGCTGTGTCTGAGTGATTAGCCCTTTTGTTTGTCTCGAGAGTTTGTGTCGTAAACATTGCATATTGTTGAATCATGTTCATGCTTTAGTTTTTGTTTGACCCTTTGTTCTTGATCTGCAGACTGACAAAAGTGGGCGAACCATGCCAAATATCCTAGATGACATCATCGCTTCAGTGGTCGAGAATAAAATTCCCGCCAGTCGCCAGAACATCACCACCAAGTTGTCAGTCAGACAGGATCACATCAACCCCAGCAACACCAGCAATCCTTCTCCAGCTATTAGTGAGGATGTCAAATCAGATAGGAAGAGGCCAGCCCCCCTGTCCACGGTGGTCCCTGAGGACTCAGTCAGTCAGTATCCAGACATTCCCCACAGCTGGTTGAACAACAGGCAGTTACTGTGGTTGAAAGATTACCGGAATCAAAACAACTGGAAGCTGTTCAGAGACTACTGGAAACAAGGACAGGTACTTTTCAGTCTCATTAGTTCCCATCATAAAAAGTGTTTATAAAGAATTGTAAGATAATCTGTTTGTGTTGGTTTTTAGCCTGTTTTGGTGTCAGGGATCCATAAACGCCTAAATTCCACTCTGTGGAAGGCAGATTCTTTTAACCAAGAGTTTGCAGACCATCAGGGAGACCTGGTCAACTGTAGAGAGCAGGTGACATCTAACTCTGGGATAAAGGAATTCTGGGATGGATTTGAGGACATTAACAGTAAGTCCAGCTTTAGTCAGTTTTACACTGACTCACTTTCAGTTCTTCAGTCTAACTAAAGATGTGTTACATGTTCAGAGCGGCCAAAGTCCAAAGATGGAGAACCTATGGTCTACAAACTGAAAGACTGGCCGTCTGGAGAGGAGTTTATGGCTCTCATGCCTTCAAGGTGCGAACATGTCTCGTCTTCATCTTGGAAAATGTTGCAACAAAAACGTCTAAAAATATATAAAGTTCATACAGATATTCACATCGATGATGCAAGCCTGAATTCTTTTACAGATACGATGACTTGATGAAGAACCTTCCACTGCCAGAATATTGTGATCCAGAAGGAAACCTGAACCTGGCCTCCCACCTGCCGTCTTTTTTTGTCAGGCCAGATCTTGGACCAAGACTCTGCTGTGCATATGGTAAGCAGTTCAGCAGCTGTAGCTCAGTGTGAGTTGCTTAATATTAGATGTGTTTTCAGAACTACAACCAACTGAACACCCCCACCCCCGGCAGCACAGTGGAGCAGCAGTTAGACCTGTCGCTTCACAGCAAGAAGGTCACAGGTTCGCCTCCAGCCTGGGCCTTTTTTGTGTGGAGTTTGCAAAGTCTGATAATGAGTAAATGTCAAAGTAGCTGCATGGTGGTTCAGTGGTTAGATCTGTTGCCTCACACATGGGTTTTCACCAGGTACTCTGGTTTCCTCCCACAGGCCAAAAACATACATGTTAGTTTCAGAGTAAATTGTCCTGAGGTGAGAGTGAGCGGGTCAATGGTTGTTTGTGTTAAGAGTCGAGTCGCTCTTACCCAGGTCCGTTGGGATTTTGGAGAGATTAGTAGGAGACACCTTAAAGAATTTAACAGAATTTATTAAAGATTACATGTAAAAACCCACCGAACAGATTTGCAAATCTGGGAGAATGCTGGACCGATACTTTCCTTCGATCGTCAAAGCAGCATCTCATCACATCCATGTAATTCTTAGCTTTTATAATCAAGTCCACTTCTTATGTAATTTCTGAGAATCATACGTTATCAAAAAACTGCAGCCGGTCACGTAGCCCTCCTGCTCTGCCATTGGTTCCATCAAATCTGCCTATTTGCACAGCCTTGAAACGATAAGGAACCCGGACTTTGACCCTGTTCTTCAAACATGTTTTTGACCAGAATGACACATACAGTGACAGTAAAACAGGTCATTACATAGATCAGTTATATAAGATTACTTATTTTGAAAACTTTGAACACATGATGAACTGATTATTAACAGAACACAAAATATAGTTAAAGCTGTTCAACATTTCTACAATCCCCTCTCTTGATCTCTGCTAACACAGAGATCAATACCATGTGTCCTCCAGGACCACTTCAGAGTCTAAGGGCTTCCCTGCTGTGGTCAAAAGAGGCATCGTGGTCCCCCTGTTAATCTCCCCTTTCTCGATAGCAGTTGTGATCAGTCGAACAGAGAGAGATCGAATGCACGGGATGCAACAACAACCACATGTTACTACAATACCAATAAAAACACCAAGGGATACCTTGACAGACATGACCACACTTTTCCACTGTCCAAGCGTCCAGGTCATCCAGTCCCCCAATGGACTGTTTATCCCTGACTGCTCGTGCATAGTGTCGGACAAGATTCGGAGTTCCTGTAAGGCCCTAGTGACCTTCCCGTCCAGCGACGTGTTGTTTGGAATGAACACACAACAAAAACTGGAAAACATTGCACAMACTCCACCCTTTTCTGCTAACAACATGTCCAATGCCATACGAATCTGGATGGCCATCAGAGATGTTTGTGCTAGTTGCTCAGAGAGACCTTCTATTACATCTCTGGTCAGGTTAGCTAATCGAAGAACGTTGTAATGAATGTAGTTTATCCTATCAACATTCTTATTAGGTGTTATGGGAAATATGGCTGAAAAAATGGTAATATTCTCAAATCCGGCCGCAATTTGATCAACTAGTTTGTACTGGTCAGGTACACCTCTTGGCACCCCGATAGCATCTATATAAGTTTGGGAATTGGTGGTCATGTCCCAGGGGTCCACAGTTTCTCGTTTCATCAGGACATGACGCCTTCGTCGTGCTGTTAATGTTGCTGGGGTAGTCGGAGTTGCACGAACGGTTTTGCTTCCTATTATCATTAAGGGAACTGCCAATCTAGTCATGGCACAGACTCCTATAGCATTGATAGGGATGCACACAGACATTCTCTGTCCTCCACAATAATAATATATACCTGATCGCACATACATTCCAATATAACTTTCAGCTCGCATAGTTTTATTTTCATTTATTACCTGGTACGTTAAATTACACTACTCAGGGTCAGTTCGTCCATAATCTTTAAGAGGGGTAGAGCTGGTAAAGTTAAAACACACATACCGATCACTTCTGTGTGGAGTGAAGGCTCCTGGTTTAGTGTTATTATCTATCACTGGAAAAATGCTAGCTAGGTTTGTGCAATTTTCTCATGTAGGTATTCTTGTTAGTTTTAACATGCATTCAAAGCCCCACGTATCATCTGGATACAGGGGGGCAGGTTCCGTGTATAACTGAGGTCTGCCTGATGCACATGCCACACAATCGCCCACATTTTGTTCTTTGGCAGACTGAATAAGCTAGTCAAGCCAAAAGTTACTACCTGTGTAACCGGTGGTGCGTTCAATGATGTCTAGGGGTTTAAGTCTAGTATAATCTACCGCAATTACCTTCTCTCTTCCCTCAGGCTGATAAGGAGTTGGTGTTGTCCTATTTTGCACGACGTTACTCTGGTTAACTAAAAATGGGTCAGTAAATTGTATCATAGCAAACTCTTGTGGATCTCTCCCCACCACATCTGCCCCTATTATAAAAGAGTAATAAGTTGAGTTCTGCTCCTTAAAATCATGCAGCGGTGGTCCCCACTGTCCCTCAAATGAAACCGATATTAAATTTCTATGGGGGGAATAAACTCTCTGAAAGGTAACGTTTTTCCACCACTCTCTCACTGGCTCCTGGAGTCCCTCTGCTGTGGGAATCCAAGACCCAGTGTAGTAATTAGTGTGCTCCCACTTACAGGAAGGCGTCCGAACGAGCTTATAGCCTTCATCGCCCCGAGTGAATTGATGTAAAGCGAGTCTGGGTCCTCCCTCACCTTGAACGAATGGGGGTAAAGAAACCTGGGAGGGGCCTAAGGGATATGCTCCTGCTCGTAACACTGGATCTACACATAAGTAAAGATTATATTCTCTAAAGGACCAGTCTTTCCCTCGACAATCAATTACATCGCAGAGATCAAAATGGAATGTTGTTGTGCTCCCTTGACGAAGCTCAAGGGAGACCCCTTTTTTCATATCTAATTCTATGTACTCTTTAAGGTTTTTTCTGTGTTTTCCTGGCCCATCACTACGTTTGGTATCTATTCCGCGTTTTGATCGGAAAGGTGTTGTCTTATCTGAAGGGAATGGATGRCCGGAGGTGTCAGTGGAACCACATGTCTTATTATCTGGAAAGACACCAAAAAATTCACACAAGTAAATTATTCCCACAATCCCTACTAAAATTAATCCTGCAATCATCACCCACTTCCAACTTCCCTTCATTATAGGGAGAGACGTGCTGTTCGCCTCAAGTTTTCCAAACGGTCTCATATTGAGACTGTTTCTATTTTAGGCCTGATTTGTTTCTATTTATTTAAAATAACGCTTAACTTTTGTAGTTTTGAATATGTAACTTTTAAAATTTTAACTTTATGTTATCATTATTTATTTAACCTTTAGAGTTTTAGATTTATGTTATTATTGATTTAAAATAACGTTATGCTTAACTCTTAGAGTTTTAAATTTACTTTATTTCTAGTTAAACCCTTAGTGAATGATTAACTCAAAACACTTTTCCTGAAACAAGAAAAATACACAATGTTAAGATTGAATAATAGTGAAAACCCTTAACAACAATTCTCACTGCTCGGTGGGACTGTTATGGATGTTTTACAACTTTTTATCCCTGTAAAGTTGGCGCTTCAAAGAAAGTTATTTTTATTCTTATCAACACAGACTGGCTTCATTCACTTCCTCCACTGCCGTATGCTAAAATAACTAGCAGACACTGCGCAGAACATCGACGTTATTCAAAACTCCTCCTTCTGTTCTCTGATTGGTCCAGGTAAAATAAACTACAAGCAGACACTGCGCAGAAAATTAACGTTCTGTTCTCTGATTGGCCCGGCTAAAAATCTGCCAGTGAAATCCTTGTCTATGGGAGAAGTCCCAGACGGAGCAAAGGGAAACTAGAACTGAGCGGAGCTGTGTAGGAAGGCAAGGACCAGGCTAGCAGCGACTTTGAACTGAACTGATATTAAAAGTAATGTAGCTGTAGAGCTCTGTCTAGTGATTCCCCTTCTGAGAGTTTGGTTAAAATCTGTCCACTTGAGGTATTTTGCTTTGCTAACCTGACAAACGTTCACTGAAAGCAAAAACACTGTCTCTCCTTTGCCAATGGCAGTGGATAGTAGAAGGCAGAGGCACAGCATGCAGGTTATCTGAGTAGCTTGATGTGAATTTGGACATTTTCTGTTATGTTTCTTTATCTGACATGATTTTTCTGTAGATGTGGTTTCTATTATCTCTGTGTTCTCCTCTGTAGGCGTAGCTGCATGTCAGGATCAGAACTTTGGGACTGCCAACCTTCACATGGAAGTCTCAGATGTAGTCTCCGTCCTGGTTTATGTTGGAGTGGCCAAAGGGAACGGCGTCCTGTCTAAAACAGGTAAAAACCTTCTGTCGTTTTTTTTAAAAGATTCCTTTAATTTCAGGGAGAACCAACCTCAGTGTGTCTTACTTTTTATTCCATGACTTAATCCCATTGCAAGAGAACATAATAGAACATTAAACATGTCAACATATTTGTTAATAATTACATATTAAAACCACATCCATGTTGATAAGGCAGTGGATGTGGTCTGTGCGAGATTAAAATCAGACACGACTCTCAGCAGCAGAACCACACTTTCCACAGAACAAGTGTGCCAACTCCTCAAACTGHRMCTGGAATCAACCTACTTCACGTACGGGGGGCAATATTATAGGCAGAAACATGGGTGTGCCATGGGATCCCCAGTTTCTCCTATTGTTGCATCCCTCTCTTTCTCTCCCTCTCTCTCCCTCTCTCCCTCTCCCTCTCTCTCTCTCTCCCTCTCTCCCTCTCC
>NW_013953568.1:69580-74165 GCF_001266775.1 Austrofundulus limnaeus
AAACGTTTCATTAGAGAAGAACCCGTCCAGAAGACCTATACAATTTTTTTCTTTTTGATTTTTTACCTGGATTACTGAGATGCATCAGGACATCCCCCATGTCCCCTCGCGGGCTCCGTAGTATTTTTAAAGTCTTTATTTTACAGCTAAATTATATGTTTATCAAATAAAGTCTAATGTTACAACTAATCAGGGATCTCTTTAAGTGATGAAAGTAAAAATATTGATTTAAAATGAGCAGTTAGATTTTCTGTAATGAAATTTATTCCACAAATAACTAACAATTCTACTTAAGTACAGTAACAAAGTATTTGTACTTAGTTACTTTACAACTCTGTGCACCTGCCATGCTGAAGCTCTGTTTGTCACGTAGGGTACGCTTCATTAACATTGGACAGCACTGGCCCCTCTTGTTCCCAGGGGAGTGGGAGCGTAGCATGGATGTGTAATGAGGGAGTAAGAATCATGAGCCGGGTTCACGAGTCTCAAACCATGAGTCCAAGTCAAGTCTCAAGTCTTTAGGGTCCAAGTCAAATCAAGTCTAAGTCTCTAATAGTAGGGACTTAAGTGCGACTCAAATCTAAGTCTGAGTCACGAGTCCCCATCTCTGCCTCAGATCATCACAAAGTTCTGTTGGGATTTCGGGCTGAAGCTTTGGAATCCTTTTTTCCCCAACAGGATGTAGAAAAGCAGAATTTTTATTTGAAACAGAAACTCACATGCTACAGCAGTTTTGAACAGACTAAATGTTCTAAAGGTTTGGTTCTGTGTGTGCAGGGGTTTTGAAGCGTCTGGAGGAAGAGGATCTTGATGAGGGTGTTCGAAAAAGGCTGAAAGACTCCAGTGAAACACCGGGGGCGCTGTGGCACATCTACCTCAACCAAGACATGGACATAGTCAGAGAATTCCTGCACAAGGTTGGTGCTCACCTGAAAACACTGAAGACCTGTATTTCTTTTTCTCTCTCACACGCTGTTTTTCCACCCCCTGCCCTCCCAGCTCTACAAGGAGCAGAGCCTGAACCTGCCGTCAGACAAGGATCCACTCAGAGACCAAGGATTGTCCTATCTGAGCAGGAAGCAGCGCCAGAGGCTGCTGGATGAACACGGAGTCCAAGGCTGGACTGTGGTTCAGTTCCTGGGAGACTCTGTTCTGATACCTGCAGGGGCCATGCACCAGGTGATTACTATAACAAGTTTGATCAACTTAATGGTTGATCAGGTCAACTTCAAATCCACAGGATACACTAAAACCAGTATTCTAACCCCCAACCACACCCACCTTGTGAGCCGTGTTAAAAGGGGAAAGGGTGGACAGAGTGGACATCTTTTAACACAAATGATAAACCCTGAACATTTGTCCTCTGTGCTGCTTCTCTCCTGTTTGTTTTAGAACTGGTTTTAAAGTTTTACTGGTGACATATAAGGTCCTGAATGAACAGACTCCTGCAGACCTGTCTGACCCCCTGCAGCCTCGTGTCCTCCAGGTCCCTTACATCTAATGATCATTGGAATTAAGCTCTGAGGTCCGAGCTGGTCCACAGGGGTCTCATTTGTAAAGGATTGTGTAGAATTCATACTAAAAGTGAACGTACGACCGGAAGGTGAAAATGGCAAACCCCCCAAAAAATCACATTTATAAAACCGTGTGCACACACATCTTCAAGCAATTTTCCTTTATAAATCACAGCTGCACCTCAGAGTTTGTGCACAAGGTCCTCCTCAGGTTCTACCCTCTACACGCCCACACTCAACCAYRAACAGTCAATGTAAAGTACCTCATGAATGTTAAGATGTATTTAAATCAGTCAGATGATCAATGTCAACAAGAGATTGGCCAGCTCAGACACTCTCTCCGTCGTGCGTCTGGAGGATGACAGGTGCTGATGATTGCTCACATTAACAGATTGTCTGTAATTTACACTGTAGGCTTCACACCTACACTTCTTATAACAAGGTTATAAGGAAAGTATTTTAGCAAGGATCATTTTATTTTCGGTAAAATATTCTTCCCATGCAAAGTGAATGGACACATAAAAGTGACTCTTAGTCAGCAAATTTTGATTTGATCCATAAATAAACATGATTGTTTATTTTACATAATCAAACAAAATCACTACAGTACGCTTAATTGTGAGCAATCAATTTCCTATAAAAGTTTGTAACCAACAATAACAAGCACACTTTGAGCTTCGTTTATTGTCAATCAAGCACTTAAATAGAACACAATCATGAAGCTTTAGATGTTGAGTACCAGACATTTGAGGCAAATAACTTAAGTTTGGCAAGGTAGGTTTAAGAAAAGGAGGAAAAATAAGATATTAGTTTTTCTAAATTTTATCTTAAATGTGGGTTAACCAGAGTGGCAAGGCATTTCTCTGCTCAGTGTCAGACAGATAGCGATGCTGATGTAACAGCCAGCTTTTACCTTTTAAAGATAAGGTCAGTCACCTGTCCAGGTATTTGGGGAGGTCTCTCAGTTAGTAGAAAACCCGTCAGGATCGTCCACTCAGCTGAACACTCCCAGCGTGTTAGCTCCAGCACATGCGTACATCCACATCAAGCCGTAGGAAGAAAGGCGAAGCCCAACCTGGATCCCGATTTCAAAATAAGACTTCCGCCAGGAAGATTTTAAAACAAGTTGCTGTGAGCGTTCAGCTCGTATTTGGCTCACATCCAGGAGTTGATGTGGCCCGGCCGAGAGATCTGTCCTTTGGCTTATGGACGAAATTCTCTGCCAACACGCTAGTCCTCCCGGAGGGGAACAGCTAACAGCCTTCCGACATTAGCTGCGTTTCCATTGCAAATGTGCGCAAAACTTTGTCGATATTCTGTTAATGTCGAAAAACACAGTTTCACTACTGCTGTGTTTTCATTAAGTAAGAAATGTTATTAAAGTCACGTGAATACGTTTGTTCTCATGATAAGTCATTACAAACATGGCAGCGATGGATGTAAACACATAGCATGTTGCTACCACGACACTAGCGCTCATCATCAGAGGAGACGTCGGCGTCTTTTATCGAGGCTTTCCAGAGACAAGTCCCTACTTGGGAGCGGCTACGTATGCTGTGTTTTTGGGAAATTGTAGTCGCTGAGTTTACTATTTTATACTACTTCTGTGATATTACTACTACTTCTACTTCCTGTTATCTTCTTCATCATCGTCTTTTTCACCAGTGGAAACAGACGGTCATTGATCACGTGACTCCTGTGWTGTGAAAAAACTGTTTCCATTGCAGTTTTGCGAAAAACACCAATTTCGATACGGCCGAAAAACCACCTCATCCTAGCGCAAAAACCTTTTGTCGAAAAACATAATTTTTTTTTTCCAAATTGACGTGTTTCCATTGAGCAAATTTATTTTCGAAATTCTAATTTGCACATTTTCATGGTGAATGGAAACGCAGCTTCTGACTGTCGGGTCTGACTGTGACTGTCGGGCGGAAACTGTTAGTGACTTCAAGAGGGTAGATTAGGAAAGGAAGATATCAGGGAAAATGTTAATTCAGAGATTTGCCGTCTCCTCCTGAAGCTAAATTGTAAATGGTAAATGGACTGTACTTATATAACGCCTTTCTATCCATCCAGGACACTCAAAGCGCTTCACACTACAGACATTCACCCATGCACACACACATTCACACACTGATGGTGACAAACTACAATTGTAGCCACAGCTGCTCTGGGGCACACACTAAACAAAGATTATTGCTACTGTGTAGTTCAGGAACAAAACATATCATGACCTGTTTATTATCTGACGAGAACTATTTAAAAACATAACTGAAAGAATGAATTGCTTCAAATTCAAACACTTGCAAATATGATTCAGACAAATAAAACACTGATGTTTCATCAACTTAAACCATAAAGTTTAGATTTGTTAAATAAGATTTTTGCACATAAAAACCATACATAGCTGAAATCATACTGAGGGAGAAAAGAGATCTGTCCTCTCTTCTCCTGTAACTTTGATAAACATTCTCTGATTATCAAAATGCGTAATATCTTTCAGTTAAGAGAACAATAAATCAAATAAAAAAATTATTTTATTTATTATCTGATTAAGAAAAAGATAATGTCTCTTTGACAAGTTAAGGCCTCTTCATACTCCTTCCAAACTGCCGACGTCGGCACGGGTTGTGGCAGTTTCATGACAAAAATTACGTAACCGGTGTTCGCAGCGTCGGCTTGGCCGCCCCTTTTGGCACAACCCACCGGCAGAACTTTTTACCCCCCTTCTGCGACGACGGTAATGTGTGATTGGTCTGAAGTTCGTGGGCCTGTATGTTTATGCTGAAAGCGCTCTGATGGTTCCGCTCGGTAAAATAAAAAAGAGAACCACTCTCTCCCAGAGCCGACTGTTACCAGGAAGCAGAGTTTTATAAAGATAGTCAAACTATGAAAAAATGAAGATAAAACAGGCGTTGTCTTCGGAGGAATCTGACTGATAAAAACTGTTGGAGCTTTAACCAGGACAGATGTGGATAAATACGTCGGGTGAGTTTGATTTGATTTTATTTGACTTGATTGATTTAACAGGTAAAGATTACTAAAAATCAAGCCTGACTCAGCATAATTGC
>NW_013953568.1:75945-76383 GCF_001266775.1 Austrofundulus limnaeus
GCACAATACATAAATTAAGCAAATGATGAAACAATGGGAAAAAAGTGTTGGCATGCATTTTCAAGAAATCCATATTTATCTTGTACTGTATTAAAGTGACAGGTCTGACTTATTTTTTCTGCATTGTCGGCTGTAGCGGTAAGAAACTCCATGCAGTGACGTATGTTGCAGCGGGAGGGGGGTTTCCCAGCAGCTCAGCGCGGTGTGTCTCTGGAGCTATGAAAGTTCTGTGCGAAAACGAATGCTGAAAAACCATGTGACCACGCGTTGACCGGTCGGCGTTGGCGCGAGTATGTTTCAGGCTTTAAGGCGACCTGAGGTGGCCTAAATTCAGTTCTAAGTCGAACAGAGTTTTTGTCTCTTTAAAGAGTAACTTACCCCAAAATTAACTTTTTTAAGCTGATAAACTGTCTAGAATGTGTCTAAAATGTTATATAG
>NW_013953568.1:77383-77912 GCF_001266775.1 Austrofundulus limnaeus
GTGTCAAAGCAGTTTGGAGAGAAAAACAAAGTAAAGAACAACAAAAAAAAATAAAGAAAATGATTAATCAATTATTAAATTAGTCATCGATTAATCGTTGCAGCCGTAGTTTGGAAAAAAAATAGTTTAATTCTGATGGAACTGATGAACTAAAGGCTAGTTATTTATTAGTCAGTGTTATTTGAAGAATGATCAAATATTGGCCAACAAACTGGAGGAGTACTTTTATTTTAAATGTCTTTTTTTATTTACCTAAGACTCTGTTTATTTTCTGCAGCATCTTATTGTAGCACTTGTAGTGCAGCCTGTGGCTGTTCTGACAGGAATGTACCAGTATGTCTTCTGAAATCATTTAGTGATAACACATTTAAAGCACTGGTTTCTACAGGGTGTCCACGGGTCCTTAAAGGGATCCATGATTAGTTTTAACATTAGACTTTACTTAATAAACATTTATTTTAACTGTAAAATAAAGACTGTAAAATACTGTAGGATGTTCAGTTTTATAAATTTTAAAATATATATATTT
>NW_013953569.1:0-1131 GCF_001266775.1 Austrofundulus limnaeus
CTGCTCTAGGGTATGCCTAGAGAATGCCTTGGCCTAAAAAGATGAAAATGTTCATCTTCTGTTGGGGCTGTAATCTTTTGACTACCCGATGACATTATTATTTGTATATTTGTTTAATGAAATGTAATTTACAGCAGTGAGATCTAATATTTTTTTCTGTTAACATGCATGTTTTGAAAGAGTGGACTCTAGGGTAACTTAAAATGAGGCATTTTGGTGATATCACCCACATCTCTCCTGATTAGCTGGCAGCGCTAATCACCTCACCTGCACTGGATTTTGTTCATCAGAGCTCAGGCTTCTTAAGGCTGTTTGGAGGAGCAGATCTTCGCTGAAGCACTACTACTCTTGGGTAATGACCTCAGCCTTGTGTTTACATTATTTACCAGAGTTTACCTGATCGTGTTTTCTTAATGCCTACCTGTCTCCAGAGTTCTAAGGACCTCCAAAGTGTTTTTGATCTGCCTGTATTCCAAACCTGCCTGATTACCTTCACCCGATGAGCCTCTCACCTGATCTTTCCCAGCACTGCCTGTCTGCCTCCACCGAACATAATACTCACCTGAAGATTACCTCCTGCAATACTCACCTGTGGAACAACTTGCCTGTAAATACTCACCTGTGGAACAACTCACCTGTGGAACAACTCGCCTGTGGAACAACTCCCCTGTAAATACTCACCTGTGGAACAACTCGCCTGTGGAACAACTCCCCTGTAAATACTCACCTGTGGAACAACTCGCCTGTGGAACAACTCGCCTGTAAATACTCACCTGTGGAACAACTCACCTGTGGAACAACTCACCTGTAAATACTCACCTGTGGAACAACTCACCTGTGGAACAAGTCGCCTGTGGAACAACCCGCCTGTAAATACTCACCTGTGGAACAACTCACCTGTGGAACAACTCACCTGTAAATACTCACCTGTGGAACAACTCACCTGTGGAACAACTCACCCATGGAACAACTCACCTGTAAATACTCACCTGTGGAACAACTCGCCTGTGGAACAACCCGCCTGTAAATACTCACCTGTGGAACAACTCACCTGTGGAACAACTCGCCTGTAAATACTCACCTGTGGAACAACTCACCTGTGGAACAACTCACCTGTAAATACTCACCTGT
>NW_013953569.1:2131-2466 GCF_001266775.1 Austrofundulus limnaeus
CGAAAAACTCGCCTGAAAATACTCACCTGTGGAACAACTCGCCTGTAAATACTCACCTGTGGAACAACTCACCTGTGGAACAACTCGCCTGTAAATACTCACCTGTGGAACAACTCACCTGTGGAACAACTAGCCTGTAAATACTCACCTGTGGAGCAACTCGCCTGTAAATATTCATTTGTGGAACAACTCGCCTGTAAATACTCACCTGTGGAACAACTCGCCTGTGGAACAACTTGCCTGTAAATACTCACCTGTGGAACAACTCGCCTGTAAATACTCACCTGTGGAACAACTCACCTGTGGAACAACTCGCCTGTAAATACTCACCTGTG
>NW_013953569.1:3466-4001 GCF_001266775.1 Austrofundulus limnaeus
TGTGGAACAACTCGCCTCTAAATACTCACCTTCTCGCCTGTAAATACTCACCTGTGGAACAACTCGCCTGTAAATACTCACCTGTGGAACAACTTGCCTGTACATTCTCACCTGTGGAACAACTTGCCTTTACATATTCATCTGTGGAACAACTTGCCTGTACATACTCACCTGTGGAACAACTCCCCTGTAAATACTCACCTGTGGAACAACTCGCCTGTAAATACTCACCTGTGGAACAACTCGCCTGTAAATACTAACCTGAGGAACAACTCACCTGTGGAACAACTCGCCTGTGGAACAACTCACCTGTGGAACAACTCGCCTGTGAATACTCACCTGTGGAACAACTCACCTGTGGAACAACTCGCCTGTAAATACTCACCTGTGCAATAACTCACCTGTAAAAACTCACCTGTGGAGCAACTCGCCTGTAAATACTCATTTGTCGAAAAACTCGCCTGTAAATACTCACCTGTGGAACAACTTGCCTGTGGAACAACTCGCCCGTACATATTCATCTGTGGAAAAACTT
>NW_013953569.1:5001-5538 GCF_001266775.1 Austrofundulus limnaeus
TGTGGAACAACTCGCCTGTAAATACTCACCTGTGGAACAGCTCGCCTGTAAATGCTCACCTGTGGAACAACTCGCCTCTAAATACTCACCTTTGTGAACAACTCGCCTGTAAATACTCACCTGTGGAACAATTCGCCTGTAAATACTCACCTGTGGAACAACTTGCCTGTAAATACTCACCTGTGGAACAGCTCCCCTGTAAATGCTCACCTGTGGAACAACTCGCCTCTAAATACTCACCTTTGTGAACAACTCGCCTGTAAATACTCACCTGTGGAACAATTCGCCTGTAAATACTCACCTGTGGAACAACTTGCCTGTACATTCTCACCTGTGGAACAACTTACCTGCACATATTCATCTGTGGAACAACTTGCCTGTACATTCTCACCTGTGGAACAACTCGCCTGTAAATACTCACCTGTGGAACAACTCGCCTGTAAATACTCACCTGTGGAACAACTCGCCTGTAAATACTCACCTGTGGAACAACTCGCCTGTAAATACTCACCTGTGGAACAACTCAACTGTGGAACA
>NW_013953569.1:5719-7427 GCF_001266775.1 Austrofundulus limnaeus
GTTCAGATATTTGAACTCTGGCGGCGGCTCGGGCGGCGGCGGCTTCTGCAGCACCGCATGCACGGAAAACGCTCTGCGCCCCTTCCGCGCCGCTCATAACGCGCGTGACGCGACGCACAACCCCTTGAGGCGCGTTCGCCATAGACTTTGCATGTAAACTGGCAGCTCCTGCCGCTCAAAACGCTCTCGGTGTGAACGAGCCTTTATACTCCCCCCTACAACTTCTTTTCTTCCAGGTCCTGTTCTCTCCATCAGCACATGTATAATAAAAACACTTAGGGCAGCTGTGGCTGTGTGGTTAGCGGAGTCGTCCTGGAACTGGAAGGTTGCTGGTTCGATCCCCTGTCCAGCCGTCTCAGTCATTGTGTCCTTGGGCAAGACACTTCACCCACCTTGCCTACTGATGTTGGTCAGAGGGTCCGATGGCGCCGGTGCATGGCAGCCCCACCTCTGTCAGTGTGGCCCAGGGCAGCTGTGGCTACAGTGTAGTTTGCCATCATCAGTGTGTGAATGTGAGTGTGAATGGGTGAATGTCTGTTAGTGTAAAGCGCTTTGGGTTCCGGAGGGACTTGAAAAGCGCTCTATAAGTTCAGTACCATTTACCTTCATTTATCAGTCTCTGGGCTCAATCTTTTCTCCGTTATTGCTCACAATGAGCCTCATGCAAGAACCGTTCGTACACACATATTTGTTAAGTTGTGCGCATGGGTGATTTAGGAGAATTTGTGGCATTCACCAATGTTTTCATATTCTAAGATTTTCTTCAGATACAAACAAAATTCACGAGTTGTCCACACCTGTGGTAAATTTTACAAGCAGTCAGTCTGCTGTAATCCAGATGGGTTTTCTTCATTAATCAATTTATATTTCACTAGTTAGAAGGTATTTCGAGTTGAAAATAAATCACACTCCATAATTATGTTGAAAAGACGCTATTCTATTTGAATTAGAATTATAATTTTAAATAGACTAACAACATAAACTGGTTAATACATATAAAATAAATTGGCTTTTTTATATAGCACTACAATGTTAAGATGAAGTTAACATAAGTTTTGAGACATTTTAAAAAAAATTTCAGAAACTCATCTGACATTTGCGGTCAGGACTGGGTTGGAGGGGGGAGCGGTGGGCGACTTGTTTACATTTAAATGAAAAATATTTGACCAAAGAAATACCGGAGCAGGACTACAGAGATAAATGTTTTATATTCTTTCTGTGACAGGACACACGACATTAACAGTCACCATTTCATTCAGGCAGGAAATGTTGCTTTATATGGTGTTTTTTGGGGTGGTAAGTATGCTAATCTCCTCTCCTTGAGCACCTGATTCACATTCATCAGTTTAAGCTGCTCATTTACACCCTTTTCCTGAAGATAGAAGAGTTTGTTGAATCTGACGTGGCATGTTCGTACAATCCCTTTATATGAACAAAAGTAAGAGAAATTTAGGACAAGAATACAAACATTTTCTTGCATGAGGCCCATTGACTCCAGTTTGTATTCTGACAGAAAATACAGACGTTCAGTAGTGGAGGTGGGTGCATGACGAGCCACCCTAGCCCATGGACCTTTAAAATCTTCTTGTCTTGATTTATAGTTGGTAAAAAATTACATTTCTTAAACATTTGATACTGTATATATACAATGGGCCTCATGCAAGAACCGTTCGTACGCACAGATTTGTTCTTAAGTTGTGCGTACGAG
>NW_013953569.1:15965-22706 GCF_001266775.1 Austrofundulus limnaeus
ATATATATATATATAGTTTAACAAACACTATTATGTCATCTTAGCAAGATTTCATCCTTAAGGAAATGCTAGGTCAAGGGAAAACACAAAGATAAACACAAGTGATATCTAAGAATGATTGTTCTTGTTCTGGCTATAATCACTGATGAACAGCATGTCATGAAAACTTAGGTCATTAAAGTATGTCATGAATTACTGGCTTAAACATAAAGTATTATTTCTATAGCACGTACCTTGTCAGGACTCAGTATTTAGTAAGACCAAAGACATGCTCTTACATGGTGCAATGTCATTTTGGGCTTAGAGGTTAGATTTAGAGCTAGGGAGTCTCACTGGGCTGTGACTGTTGGAGACACAAATTAACAGTTCAAAATTGTGAGACATGTTTTAGAAAATATATTTTTTCTTTGTAGTCTCACTGCCTTTTGTTTGCGAGCAACAAACTACGTGGCTGCATTTTGCACCAATAATTTTTGAAAATCACAGCCTATTTTTATTTTCATGATTTGCAAAAACTGCATTCTAGTTGTGCACATTTTATTAACATAATGATACACTGGAAGCAGGACAATGTAACTAAACTGCATTTTTAAAATTTAGTTTCAAATTTAGAAAATTTAAGTAAAACGTCAACCCGGTGCTAATTAAAAGTTTTGTAGAGTGAGTGGGTGGGTGGAAGCGCTCAGCTGAATAAATTAAAATCTGTCCCTCAGCAAAATGGAAAGTATTTGTTTGCTATTGTTTTCAACAATTTGTGAAAACTTAATTTAAGGGATCATTTTCTTTTTGTTTCAATGTCAGCTGCAGCAGCATCATGTCAGAATCTAACTCAAGTTATTTTCTGTTGTTACATTTCTGTGAACCACCTCATACAGACATCTCAGTTTACTGATGTTCCTGATTGGTCAAAAATACATTTCTTGAAGTTTTAAAACATGGATATTTTTAAATTACTAGACTCCATACAAGAAGCTGCAGTTGAAGCTGGAGCCATTACAACATTACCACATGATGGTCACACTAAAAGTGTTAAGTCTTGAACCTTCATGTTAACAGGACTAAAAATACACTGTACATTTAATTATCCATTTCTCTTATAGGTTTAATTGTTATTAATTATCCCATGCTTAAGAAAGGTGCAATGGTAACACAATTTTATGATTTTGTCACAGTTGCAATTTTAGACCAAACTTGAACTCAGCACCCCTGAAAATAAAGAAGCCATCAATACTATTCTGTAGGAAATGTTGTTCTCAAACCTTTGATTCACCAAAATATTGAATAAATTTTGAACCAGAAGCGTTATGCTTAAGCCTTATGATTGTTCGATTGACTTATTACATGGAGCTCCTCTCCCATCCAGTCGCCTTTACAACCTGTCTGGATGGGAGAGGGAATCTATGAAAAACTATATCGAAGAGTCCCTGACCTCTGGCATAATTCGTCCTTCCAGGATTTTTTTTGTTGTTGTTGGCAAAAAAGATGGTAGCCTGAGACAATGTATTGACTATCGTGGACTTAAACAGATTACTGTGAAGAATAAATTCCCATTGCCCCTCATTGGCAATCAGCAACTTCACTCACCTATAGATCCAAACTGGATCTAAGAAATGCTTACCATTTGGTAAGAATCAAAGAGGGGGATGAATGGAAAACTGCTTTCAAAACACCTCTGGGACATTTCGAATACCTCGTAATGCCATTTGGCCTTACCAACGCCCCGGCAGTTTTTCAATCCCTTATCAACGACGTGTTAAGGGATTTCCTCAACTTATTCGTGTTTGTCTACTTAGACGACATTCTCATTTATTCACAAAACACTACTCAACACATCCAAAATGTCAGAGCAGTACTTCAGTGACTACTTGAGAACCAGTTGTTTGTCAAAGCTGAAAAGTGTGATTTTCATGTATCGTCTATTAAGTATGTAAGTATATGTACTGTAAGTCTTACTTACATATATACTTACTATGTAAGTCTCTTTTTTGGGATTCATTTTTGGCAAGGGTTATTTTGAGACTGATCCACAGAAGGTGAAGGCAGTGGCAGACTGGCCAGTTCCCTCTGATTGACGACAACTGCAACATTTCCTGGGGTTTGCAAACTTCTATCGACGCTTTATAAAAGATTTCAGCTGGATTTCCGCTCCACTTACCAAACTCACCACTCTAAAAACTTTTCTTTGGAACCTCGAAGCCGATGCAGCTTTTGGTGAGTCAAAGGGAAGATTTATCACAGCACCCATATTACACCATCCTGTCCCCTCAGATCAGTTCATTGTGGAAGTTGATGCCTCTGATACAGGAGTGGGAGCTGTCCTGTCACCGAGGTTGTCTGAAGATGGTAAGATCCACCCTTGTGCATATTTTTCCCGTCACCTGTCACCTTCTGAATGCAATTACGATGTGGGCAATCGTGAGTTGTTGGCCATCAAATTGGCATTGGAAGAATGGCGTCACTGGCACGGAGGCACCATTTATAATATGGACTGATTATAAGAATCTGTCATACTTACAGTCTACAAAGAGATTAAATCCCCGTCAAGCTCGCTGGTCCTTGTTCTTCACCAGATTCAATTTCACAATTACCTACAGACCTGGTTCACGCAACATTAAACCTGATGATCTCTCTCGTCAGTTTTCTTCAGAAGACCAAACCCAGAAAGAGGAGAGCATCCTCCCATCCACCTGTTTTGTTGGAGCCCTAACTTGGCCCATTCAACAAGCCATCCAAGAAGCCCAGCAAGCTGAGCCAGACCCTGGTGGAGGTCCTCCTGATCGATTGTTCGTTCCCTCCACTGTAAGAAGTAAAGTTTTGGACCGGTTACACAACAGCAAGTTTTCATGTCACCCTGGTACTCATTGTATGATCTCACAAGCAGCACGTTATTTTTGGTGGCCCACACTCATCAAAGATATAAAAGAATACGTCACTGCATGTACAGTCTGTGCCTGTAACAAATCTAGTCACCAGGCTCCATCTGGACTTCTCCATCCCTTATCCACTCCTGGACGACCCTGGTCTCACATCTTGTTGGACTTTGTTACTGGCCTCCCGACATCCCTGATTTTCTAAGATGGCCCATTTCATTGCCCTATCCAAGTTACCCACCGCCATAGAAACTGCTCAGTTATTGTCTAATCATGTTGTTAAACTCTATGGCATTCCGCTTGATGTTGTGTCAGACAGAGGACCCCAGTTCATCTCTCAAGTTTGGAAAGCATTTTGTAATGCCTTAGGTGCCACTGTTAGTCTGTCATCAGGCTACCACCCGCAGTCTAATGGACAAACAGAACGTTGCAATCAGGGGCTGGAGGCCTCTCTTCGTTGTGTTGCCCACCAGAATCCGTCCCTTTGGTCTCAGCATCTTTGTTGGGTTGAATAAGCACATAACACCCATACCTCCACCTCTACTGGTCTTTCACCATTTGAAATTTCCCTGGGATATAACCCTCCACTTTTTCCACTGGTGGAGTCAGAATGTTCTGTTCAGCATCACATCTGCAGGTGTAGACGTATCTGGCGTCAAACCAAACAAGCGCTCCAACGAACGACTGAACAGAACAAGAAAAGAGCAGACTGGCACCGTTCTGAGGCACCAAGATATCAAGCTGGGCAAAAGGTATGGCTGTCTACTCAAAATATTCAACTGAAAGACTCATGTAGAAAGATGTCCCCCCGGTTTATTGGACCCTATGTGGTGGAACGGATCATCAACCCAACCTCCGTACATCTGACACTACCCAGGTCTATGCACATTCATCCAACATCCCATGTTTCCCAGATTAAACCTGTTTCAGAAAGCCCTCTCTGCCCACCATCCAATCCCCCCTCCCCCRGCATCATTGACGACCATCCTGCTTATACGGTMGACCGTATCTTGGATGTAAGACGACGAGGTCGAGGTTTTCATTACCTTGTGGACTGGACTGGTTATGGTCCTGAAAAGCGATCATGGATCCCTCGCTCTTTCATTTTGGACCCCTCCCTCATAACCGATTTTTACAGGGCTCATCCTGACAGGAGGCCCAAATCGCCTGGAGGTGATTCTTAGGAGGAGGATAATGTTATGATTGGCTTTTTGGTGTTCATGTTTGATGATTGGCTGCCTCATTGTTTCCTGCACCACCGCACACCTGAGGAGGATTCTCCTAATGAGCCAATGGGGCTTTATAAGGCATCCTGACTGTCAGATCTTCCCTGATACATCTTACTATTCTGGTAGTATCCAAGCCACACTCAGTTTCTAAGTTTAGAAGATTGTACTTACCTTCATGTCCTGTTTCCTAAGGTGGATTTACCTCACTGACGGTGCCTGCAAAGAAGATACAGTACTTCCAATCAGGTTTGACAATCATTACCTCCTGCCAAAGCCAAAACGCCTCGAACACCTCTTTCATGTTTATGCCACGCTGCCTAAAAGGAACTCACCTGTGTTTTTGGATTCCTCCTCCGTTCTGTGCTGTTTGCCTCCAGAAGACCTGTAAGACAAGAAACACTTTAATTAACATTCAAACCATCTCTGAAAAGAAAGACTGAACCTTTCAAAATACTCACCTCATCTCCTCATTCCCTTACAGCTGATGACCCACTACCCTGCACCTGTAAATAAAAAGCACTTACCTTTTTATTCCTGTCTCCTGGTCTGGTTCTTAGTTCCGCTGACTCTTGAACAATTTTGTAAATCATATCACCAGCAACTGCTCCCTTGGTCAAGTTTTGCTTGCTTTTATTTGTGTTTTTTTAGGGTGTGGGTGTAGCAGAACAGAAGGGGAGAAACTGAAGGATGATTCTGTTTCTGCCCTACACTACACTATTTACCTGTTGGTGGCACTAAATCATTAACTCTTTAAAAAATCCAGACTCATATACATCAAAGTGTGAGATTGTAAGATTCAGTGAACTCATATACATGAACACTCAAGAATGAAAAAAGAAAAAGCTTTGTCTTTATGGTAATTTATTACAAAAATGGAAAAATCAACTTCATTGAATAATGAATAAAAACAATTTGTTACAGTAATGTTTGTGGCCGCTGAGTTTCCAGACTGCTATGTGAAGCACTTTGGGAGGACTTAAGAAGTAAAGTTTGACAGCTCACCACAGGCTGGAGACCGGTTTGTCTCAGTCAAATGTGGGCAGCTTAGCTGTGGGGACTCCTTCAGCTTGGAACCCACAAGTTCAAAAACTGTACAGCAGTTTCTAACTTGAGAGCAGGGAGCAGAACCAGCCCAAGACATAAGCATTCCCTGGAGTTCTGCCCCACTGTGTTCAGACCAGTAGAATTACTTCTGACCTTTTTTTTTTTCCTTCGGACCTTCCGTGTTTCTTCTTCATTGATGTTTTTCTGGATCCCAATATCTTCACAGGGGGTGAATCAATGTTCTGTATTTAATTAAAAATAGTCATGGGATCTTTGCTATTTTTAACAGTGGTTTTTGACTGATGGTTTGTCTTGACATGACATCACAAAGTTTTCATTTGCACACGGAGTAGTTAATGCTAATGCTAATGCTAACAATATTTGTAATGGTATGTTGTGGAGAGGTACGTCACGCGCACATGGTTCAAATCTATGTGGAAAATCATCAAAATGTTCTCCACATAGCTTGTTACATCTTTTACTGTTAAGATACTTCACAGAATACAGAGTAATTTACGCATGTAGATTCATCCAGGACATCATGACAAAACCACACAAATAAAAACAAACAACTAGACTAGTCTTTGATCTGTTAAAGAGACAGTTGCTTAGCTAAATTCACTTGAAGGTTAAACTCTTTCTTCCCAACAGAGGGTTCATATAAATATTATTTACCCCTACATGAATTCTGTAGTAGCTGCCAATAAAGTTTACATAAAGTGATGTATTCTTTAGATTATGCATTAGGCTATGGTAGAGTTTTGAAATTATCTTTTTTTGTTGTTTTGTTTTTTTGTTGGTAAAATCCACATATTGTTTCAATTATTGGATTTAGTTCTTCTAAAACCGTTCCTTTGATGTCTTTATTGTAATAGTCCCTCATCTGTAAATATCTGAACATGTCCTGATTCTTCAGTTGAAATGTGTCTTTCAAGTCCTGAAAAGTCCTTATCTTATTATTTTAGTAGCCACACAAAAAGCCATCAGACCCTTTCTCATCCAGTCTTTAAATACTGAGTCATTTATCCCTGGCTTAAACCCATCATCCAGGGCAATCCATTTGAGTAGTTTTTGATTATTTTTTTCAATTTTAGTTGTTTATCAAGAGAGAACCATGTTTCTAATGAGAATATGGTGATAGGATTTAGTTTGTCTCTAAGAGAACTGTTAAGGTTTTCCTCCCCCAATGCAGTTTGAATAGTGTAGCCAGGAACACTGGTCTCAATATCTTTCCGTCTTGCTACATAAGTGCAGTCACACCAGCAGCACAATGGTCCAAGTTGTGCAGCTTGGAAGTAAAGTTTTAATTTTTGATAGAGACATTCCACCTCTATCCTTAGGCAGCTGAAGTGTGGCAAAGCATATTCTGGCCTTTTTGGATGCAATAATACACAAGTTTGGAGGTCAAATGGCACTGCACATCASCCCAAAAACACCATACCAACAGTGAAGTTTGGAGGTGGGAACATCATGGTGTGGGCCTGTTTTTTCAGCATATGGCACTGGCAGACTTCAAATAACTGAAGGACGGATGAGTGGAAAAATGTACAGAGACATTATTGATAAAAAAAATCTGCTTCCATCTACCAGGATGATGA
>NW_013953569.1:25124-27705 GCF_001266775.1 Austrofundulus limnaeus
TGTGTGTGTGTGTGTGTGTGTGTGTGTGTGTGTGGAGGGAGAGAGAGATCAGCGCAGCAGTCAGCTCTCCTCCACCCGAGGCTGAAGGTCAACAGACGATCATGCTAAGCTTGCTAACAGCTCCACCCTCTGACTGCTGCAGGGGCGTGTCTTAGAGAGAGGTTTTTATAGCAGATCGCCGCTGTGATGAAACCGTGGAGAAGACACGTCACAGTGGAGAGCCGTTAACCAATATGCAAATTAGCCTGCAGTGCCACTGCTCTACCCATATGCGCAGCAAAAAGACGTTTTTAGACCAAATGTTACAGATTTGGACAAATACACACAAAAACATCAAAATTAGCACAGAAACAGTACTGTATAACATTTTAGACACATTCTAGYCAGTTTATCAGCTAAAAAAAGTTAATTTGGGGGTAAGTTGCTCTTTAAGTTCAGTTCAACGTCCAGTTGGGGAGTCTTTTTTGGGTTATGTAAATGTTTGGTTGGTTATGTCAAGTCAAAATTTCTTATATTAATTCATTTTAATCCATATTTTTGCAAAAAGTAGATCCTCACTGGACTGTGACTGAGGTTAGTTGATGACACAAAATTGCAGAAAATGAGCATCTTTCACCCATGTAAGAGTGCCACAGATGTTTTTGATACGTGGGAGCTTTATTTATTTATTTATTTTTGGACAGAAAACTTGTTCTGGTCTAAAAATTACACCAATGAAAAATAACAATTGTTCAAAGGAAAACTGGTAAAAATCAGCCTATTTTCATTTCTAAAGTGTGCTCCATTAGATTAGATTATGCAGTGATTGCTATAATAAATACAAACTGAACAGAGGTGGGTAGAAGTAGGCAAAAAAAATGTGCATAGGCATAAATGCAGTTTTGCAAAATGTGATCATAAAAATAGGTAGTAATTTTTAAAAACTTGATTGACTGTTTAAAAACCCAACTGCACAGCTTGTTTGTTTGGTCACAGACACCCAGAATTCTGAGAAACTGCAGCATTAAACAGGTATTTTCTCTAAATTTTGGGTCACCAGCTAGTCACAGTCAGTGATATACCACCTACACTGATTTAAGTTGCTGCAAGGTAAAGAAAAAAAGAGTATGAGATGAGATGTTTGTTCTCATGGATTTAGGTCACTCTTTCTTGCTTAAGTTTTTCAGCAGATGTATACTACAGATGACTTCAGTGATCACGATGGAAAAACATGCTAAGAGCCATTTGCCAGCTGCGTTTGTGATTAAGCAGAGAAATTGGTTTCAAATGGTAGACTATCACCAGGCTCCATGCTGTTCTTATCTAACTAACTGATAAACAACACAGTCTGTCACAATGATAACAAGGTCAATTCAATAGGCTGACCAGCAGCAACATGTTCCCCAAAGCGCTGTGCGGTCACAACTGATGTTTGCACTGATCTCTATGCTAATGAACAAAACACAGAGAGGGAGACAAGAGTGAACAAATGAATATGAATAGAAAGCAAATCTATCAGAAACACACCTCCTTTGAATAACCTTCTCCCTCGTTCCCTTCCTCCGCTCCGTTTCTTGTGCTCCCACCCCCCTCCACCCTGTTGTATTTTATTCTCCAACGCGTGGTGAATTTAATAAATATATGCAAATGTGTGCTGTGGAACATGACGAGTGTAAATCAGGCGAGGATGTTCTTTGAACGCTGCTGAGATTGAGGCTGAGAGCTGACCCTGGGTTAATCATTTTTCACTTCCCTATCACATTCAGTTCTGCTGCCTGTGTGCATGCGTGTGTGTCTCTGTGTGTACATATGTGTACTGCTACAATGCTGTATGCATCTGTGTCGCTCGAGGCAACACACAATGCATTTTAAACTTTGTATACATAATTAAGATAATATTTGCCTTCAAATTTATGCAAAAAGCAACATTCCAATTTTAGGAAAATATTAAATCTGACTCTTGGCATTTCTCAAGTTTGCCGTGGATTTATTTCCTTGGAAGTATATTTGAACATTTGAATTGAAGCAAAGTCAGGGCTTTGAAATTGTTTTTCGTTATTTTAAAGGGTTTAATGTAGCTATGAAAGGTTAGAAGGACTGACAGCGTATGAGCTCTCCTCCACTACGGGGTGCCGTTTGTAAAGTTACACAGTCAAAAATTACCACCAATATTTTTGTTTTATTTAGTCTTTTATAAGAAAAAAAGAAGAGATTTATTTTTCAGTCAGTTTTTCACCATATGATTCATTCATTTATACATGTCATAGTTTATAAACTAAATATTTAACTTACAAATTAAATATTTAGTTAACAAGCTAAATATTTAACATAAATATTTAGCTAGCTACCTAAATATTTAGGTTGCAACTTAAATATTTAGCTAGCCACCTAAACATTTAGCCTATATATTTAGCTAGGTACCTAAATATTTAGGTGGCTAGCTAAATATTTAAGTTGCAACCTAAATATTGAAGTTTCAAGCTAAATATTTAGCTCAAAAATTTAAGTCACAAGTTAAATATTTAGCTAGCCACCTAAATATTTAGCCTATATATTTAGCTAGGTACCTAAATATTTAGGTGGCTAGCTAAATATTTAAGTT
>NW_013953569.1:27715-32499 GCF_001266775.1 Austrofundulus limnaeus
ATGTCATAGTTTATAAACTAAATATTTAACTTACAAATTATATATTTAGTTAACAAGCTAAATATTTAACTTAAATATTTAGCAAGTTACGTAAATATTTAGGTAACAACTTCAATATTTAGGTAGCAAGTTAAATATTTAGCTAGCCACCTAAATATTTAGGTACCTAGCTAAATATATAGGCTAAATGTTTAGGTGGCTAGCTAAATATTTAACTTGCTACCTAAATATTGAAGTTTCAAGCTAAATATTTAGCTCAAACATTTAAGTCACAAGTTAAATATTTAGCTTGTTAACTAAATATTTAATTTGTAAGTTAAATGTTTAATTTATAAACTATGACATTTATAAATGTATGAATCATTTGGTGAAAAACTGACTTTGAAAAATAAATCTGTTCTTTTTTTCTTATGGAAGTCTAAATAAAACAAAAATATTGGTGGTAATTTTTGACTGTGTAACTTTACAAACGGCACCCCATACTCCACAAGTTAAAAAATAGACGCAGTTTGTAAATTCCTCTGAGCATCATATTCTTGCCTCAAAATATTAACACAAAGTGCCCTCTTTGCAGGCTTATTTAAATTCTTTGTTTTTTTGTCTCACAGTCACACTGTTTTTCCAGGCCCACTTGTTTTGGACCCCGCAGTTAGATTAATTGTTGGAAATAAACAATGATTATCTGTGATCAGATGTGTGACGATGGCTGACTCCTGGACTGGGGCATAATTGCTTGTTTTGTGGTGCAAAACTGAAAATATTCACACATTACTTCTCAGTTTAACAGTTCAGCATACCTGTCACATGTTGAGATTGCTTTCACTCTGCTGTTTGTTCTGGCTGTACACCTAGATCAGTGTTTTAAAGTGCCAAAATCAACAGAACATGGCAAGCTAATTATTTGTCTTTTTTCATGGAGCCCTGCACTGCTCTGATCATCTGCACGAGGGATTACATGACTGTAAAGTTTCAAGAAATGAATTTCACAATAATCATTAAGGTGTGACTATGGAAGGTATCATGAATACAGAATTCTTGCTCCGGTACACGATAGTGGACCTTCATCTGAGCAAAACAAAATGTAGATTTGTTATTCACAGCCCCACAGTAACTGACACATTACCATCTATATTGCCAGCCGCTGAGGGCAAAGGTGAATGATGACGTTTTGTCAGTGTGTGTATGTTTGCCTGTCAGTTATCAACGTAACTTATTAAAGGGGCAATATTATGTGTTTCTCAGGCATATATTTAAATTCTATACCAAAATTAAGTATCAAGTATTAAGCGTCACCTTCAGTTGTTATTAAAATGTTTATATGTTTAAATAGAAAATAAACTTGAGTTCTCATCATATCCATTTCTAAACACCTTGAAATTGGCCTCTGTCTCTTTAAGAACCTCCTTCTGATTCTGTCATACCCATTTCTGCACGTAATCACAACAGCTTCTCTCTGCTGTTTACAACCTGGAGCGTCGTAGCATACTTTGTTGTAATGATACTAAAAAAGAAGCAACATTATACAAAATCGGTTTTGGAAAATTGCATCTCAGGTGTAGGGTTAACCTTGGTGAAATAAACATTTCTATTTTTTGTCTTTGATTTTGCTTATACACTTATAAGAAAAAAGTCATTTTAAATTTTGTTTCTATTTTCTTTAAGTGAATGGAACAATATGTTCTATATGTTTTATTTCATTTAATCTTCTATTAGAGGTTATAATCAACATATCATTACTCAAAGTTTTATTGAATTAGTCTTTGCATATCTCTTTATTCCAGAGTTTAAACACTGTGAAGGAAAAAGAGTTGAAATGTGTTTTACTGTTTTTTCTTAGTACTGGTTTATTAATCATGGTTTTATCATTTTTCCTAATTGGTTTAATGATTAATTATGGTGTACTATTAATTTTACTATTAATAGTGGGTGTGATGTATAACCTTAGTGAAGTGATTTTTAAGACAGCATGTTAAGTCTGTCTATTCAGACTTCCAAGGTCTTTTTTGCTGATAACAACACCAGCTGGCCGCGCAAGTGTGGGAAAGACAGATTATTTATCTTCTCACTCTTTTCCTCTCAGAGAACTAATTTTCTGTTCACACAGTTAACAGTTGTTCGTGTCTGTCGTTGGAGAAAGGATGGTTCTGACTGGGTCTCTCTCTGAGAAGTAATGTCCGTCTTTGGACACCTGTCTGGATGGAGTCTGAGTGTCACTAACATGCCGAGAAGCACTGTACTGAGACCGCGCCGGGAGCCACTGGCTCGCCAGGTGTGAGACAGAATCTTCTCAACCCCCTGATGTCATGACGGACATTATCCATCTTGGCGGACTTCGGATGCCGACACTCTCAAAACCTTCTACCTGCCTGTGGGCTCTGTCTGAAGACATCAAAAAGGTAGACAAACGTTTGCTGAGATAAAACGTCGAAGGAAGTCTAGCTTCAGAAGTGTCTGGTCTTGACTTAATGTTGGTGCTGGTCCGGTCTTGACTTGGAGAACAAGTGCTCAATTCACTAATTTCTTTTCCTCCTATCCTTAAAGCCATAAATCTTTATTATCTTTATTCTCTTTTTACTTAAAACAGTTAAGCAGCGTGCCAGTAAAGTTACTGTTTATGAGAACTCTGAGGTGTAATTCATATGTAGAAAATATAACTTGTGTTCATTTAGTCATATAATATTTTTAATAAATGTTTGTATGTTTAATCCTGTTCATATATCTAAAAATAAATTACTTTATTTTGGAAATACGTTCAGGTCACAAGTTTTCATTTCTCATTCATGATCAGAGTTGGTATCTTGTCATTTGTCTGGGATTTCATAATGCAAAGATCTTGAGGAATTATTTTGTGAGATTAGGCTGGTCCTGGTTTCATAGAGTGGTTCTTACACAGGATACATGAACCTTGCTCTCAGACTGGAAAGTACGTTTTCTGAAGAACTGGAGTGATTACAGAGACAATGGGCCTCATGCAAGAACCGTTCGTATGAACAGATTTGTTCTTAAGTTGTGCGTATGAGTGATTTAGGAGAATTTGTGGCATTCACCAATTTTCTCGTTTTGTAAGATTTTTTTTCATATACGAACAAAAATACACAAGTGGTCCAGACCTGTGGTATACTTTATGTGCAGTCAGTCTGCTGTTATCCAGATGGATTTTCTTCATTAATAACTTTGTATTTCATTAGTTTGAAGATATTTAGAGTTGAAAATAAATCACACTCTATAATTATGTTGACAATAGGCTATTCTGTTTGAATTGGAATTAGATTTTAAATGTAACTAACGACATAAATTGATTGGATTAAAATAAATTGGTTTTTAATGCTGTTGTATAACACTACAATGTTAATATGAAGATCTCAAACTACAAACCAACTTCAATTATGTGTTAATTGGAGTTTGGAGACATTTTAAAATGCTTTTTTTCATAAACGCATCCAAAACTTGCGATGGTTGGCTGAGGGGGGGTGTAACGGTGCGCGACTGCTCTTCTTCTGAATAAATGAAAACTATGTCACACAGTTGTTTACACTTAAATTAAAAATATTTGAGCAAGGAAAAACCAGAGCAGGACTACAGAGAGAGATGAATATGATTTAGATTTTTATTTCTGTTACTGTACGACCCACAGGAGACACAACATTAACAGCAGTTGTCATTTTATACCTCGGCTTTAGCAGGTCTGGCGCTGCTAAAAGTGACAGGTTTTTTTTCTGGATCTCTGAGAGCAGGACTTCAATCTCTGAACTCGCAAAGTTCTTTTTTACTTTGCGATATCATTTATGAATGAACAATTCCTGGTATGTCGGCAGGAAACGTTACCTTATATGGTGTTTTTGGGGTGGTAAGTATGCTAATCTCTCCTCGTGCATGAGCAGATGATACACATTCATCAGTTTACACAGCTCATTTACACACTTTTCCTGAAGATAGAAGAGTTTGTTGAATCTGACATAGCATGTTCGTACGAACCCTTCATATGAACAAAAGTAAGAGAAATTTAGGATAAGAATATGAACATGTTCTTGCATGAGGCCCTGTGTTTTAGCTGGTAGGATTATTTCAGTCACTCACACCACATACTGATCATAAGTTAGAAATGCTAACTGTAGATCACACACAGACCAAATCAAAAAAAAAATGCTAACTGTAGATCACACACAGACCAAACAACGATGTGAAAAAAAACAACATAAATTGTTTTTCAGCTTACCTGGACAGATAACAATGGTGTTTGTGTACTTCTGAGTGTTGGAATTGCATTGTCTTTTAGTGATAATCTTGTTATTTTTCCGCTATTAAACTCCCTTCAGTTCAGAACACTGTCATCCATATAGTGGCTCACACATATTTAACTATTTTTTCATCTGAGGGTTACTTCCAAAAAGGAAGTGAAACCATTTTTAAGAACCGTGTCATCCTTGTGAAGCTTAAAAATAGGGTAGTCTCCTTGGCATCCATTTCCTCAAAGTCATTTTTAATCTAAAAAGGACTGGACTGAGAAGCAGTAGGGGTGGTTTCACCGGGTTTTTGCTAGTTGTTGCTACCGATAACCTGCAGGAGTCATGGGGCGTGCCTGTCGACTTATTACCCAAGGAGATCACTTAGTTTTTCTTCCTTGTTTATGGAGCTTGAGCTTGCTGTTCTTCAATTGGGAGTAGAACCACAAGACATGTAGCCTCTCGATGTAGAATAGTAGCAGGGATCTGAGAGGAGATTACTTTAGATCGCTCTGTTTTTTTTTTTCTGCTTGGCCTTCAGAGCAGCAGGACGTGCTTCCC